>NW_017259490.1:1640518-1653071 GCF_001594045.1 Atta colombica
GAAAGGCTTTGCCATATTTGCACTTAAGAACAACTAAGAAATGAATCTTAGCTGATTGGTTCCACAAACAAAAATAAAAATCTGTCAGACAGTTTTTTTAAAGAAGTTATTTAGGCGTCTGACACTCATATATATATTTTCATGTTTATATTTTATTTACTTTTTTGTTTCTATGCACATAAAATCCGCAAAAAATTCATTATTTATAATCAATACTATTTCAAGGATCTCGCAATTTAAGCTATCTCATGTTTCTGTCTTTCAACGAAAATGTTTCTACTTCTTTTCGTCGAATCTATCACGAAGCGTCAATTTCATAACAACCGCTGATCACTTTGGCGCCATTCTTTCGAGTAAGTAAAAAGTCTTCGTCCAGACAACGCAGGTAAGCAGAGAAATGTCAAGTTCGACATGTACAGAATTCCTAGTTTGCTTTATTGATGAAAGAATGGGTTCCGGGTTTATCTCGTCGGTCTACAAAATGCAGAATATGGCGAGAAGCGGAATTGAATTGAGACGTGGCGTGTGTTTGCGCAAGGCCGTCGAAGGTTTTCTTCGAGAACGTTCTCGAGAATGAGTGGAAAAGACGTCACGCTGTCGGCACCCTGCGGCTTCTCGAGGATCTTTAATGCCTTTTTTCCTTTTCTTTCCGGCCTCACAGCATTTTCGGCTCGGATAAAATGAGACTCGTTTGCGGTAGACGCGTGTCAGACGATCCTGACATTGGAAAGACAGGCGCGTATAAGAGATAATTTTACCCGGTATATCCTTATGCGATCGCATACTGCAGGATATTTTAATCATCGTTCTTTCGGGGTAATCGCACGTACCCCGAAAGAATTAATTAAAACGGCTCGCTTGCCGGCACATTAACGATCAATTATTACCGTCGGTCTTACTTTTCCCTTGCTTTGTACGCCTCGATTATAATAGAGTCCAGTGTGTGTCTATTGTGTGCGGCCTTCACGTGATATTAAAGACACTTGGAGCGAAACTATAACAGGATGTTCGATTTTATATCTAATGGAAGCTTTCTTTAGAAATATAAGTGATATTAACGTTGCGCAAGTGTCATAAAAAAAATTATAAGTCATGTATTAAATGAGTTCCATAACGTTAAACATGATTAACGTATACAGAAAATCACAAAGTTTAAAATAAAATATTATTAATTAATTTCCGTTCCTATTGTTAAAATTAAAGAGACATGTGTATGCGCTTTTATGTCGTACTTTAATTAACAAAATGTTATCGTAATTTAATATAAGATTTATTCATGAAATTTTCCAAATGACAAAGGAACTCTAAATTTCATCATTAAAAAATCCAATGAAAATAAAGTGCAAAGTATTGAGACAGTTTCTGTGCGGTAAGAAGATCAAGAAATAATATTGCAGATACAATCCCAACCTTATTAATCACTTTATCTATCATCTTATCTATCTTATCACGCTAATACGTAGCTTGATTTATAATGTAAAATACGTTTCAATCAAACTCGCTACTCCATGACTACACCTACTACGATTGTGAGAGAAAAGTGTTTAGTATTTGTGATTACAATTTTACAAGATAAAATAAATCCTTTGCAACGGATATAATTAATGATGCAGCGAAAAATCTATTGAAAGAATTTCATTAAAAATGTCAAATTATAATACATTAGAATCTCTTAAAATTAGCATTTTTAGCAAACTCTTTTTTATGTGCTCCGTATTACTGAAAATCGTTAATCTTGACTCTCTTACAGTCTCTCTTACAACAGATTTTTCATTTCTGATGCCCGATCGTCAAAAACATCACCGTAGCGCAACAATCGCGACATTTCGAATATAGAACACATATAACTTTTGTCCGAGGTCACGCAAATCACGATCTAAGCGGTCCTATGATGCAAATATAAATTTGGTGCTAACGTCGCAACCGCTAATTGCATCTTAAAATGCATCTCGAGCTTGCCGACGTACTGCTGACAATCTGAGTAGCGGTACTGTGATTCTTTATAATTATGATTACAGTTATACAACGCTTTTAATTTTAACGTAACGTTATATCATCTTCTTGATGTACATAATTACGCGTTGATGATGGTGAATCATAATTTCAATTTGACATGCGAATATAAATGCGCATTCGTATCGCGTGGAGTCAATTCTGAATTTTATGGGAGTCATCGCGTTTGTTATTGCGATTTTGCGGAATACTTATACCGTCACGTGGAAGAGCAGAAATCTCCTCGAGGTTCCACAAGCATAGCTGTATCGCGCGAAGTTATGCGACTCCGTGATGCAGCCTTGTCGACATTGTTGCAGTCATGCCGATACTTTCCATGTGCGATATTAATACTTTTCCATTAGTAGTATTATTTGCAATTTATAAATAAAATTAAACAAGCAAAACTTTCACCTATGAACGCAAGACAATACAGATTTTGAGAAATTTTTTTCTGAGAGATTTCTTATTCAAATTTTAGTCATTTTTTTTGTATATAAGAATATTGTAAATCTACCGAGATTCCATAACTTCATGATAAATTCATAACTTCTGATTACACTAACCATCGTCTGGTTTTTATATTAAGCTTGTTGCACTAAAATCTCATTATACATTGAATTATACAAGATAGACGTTGATGGAGAATTAAATAAGTCTCATTCTATCTAAGTCCATTATAACGAGATCTTCCGAAGAGATACAGTTAAGCTCTCAATGCAGCAAGATAATCCTGTCCATTAATCTTGCTTAATACAAGTTATTAATGTGGACAGGATTAGATCAATAGTAACAGTTGTACAATTTTATAATAATTTATTATACATAATCGTTAGAAACTTTAAGAAAGCGGCGCAAGAAAGGATCAGTAAAGTCATCCACGAACAGATATGGGTCAAAATCGTAATTTTTCGATGTAGCGGAGCATCAAGAACAAGTTATTGCTTATTGCTCGACGGGATAGAGGATAGGTCTCATCTGGGTGGTAGAGCATAGAGAGCCGCCAGCGCGCGCGGCTCGGCCTGGCATTTACTCACAGTTATGTGAAAGGCATATCTCCCGGTGCCCAAGGTACTCCTACATAGTACGCACACTTGCACAATACACCTCGCCATGCACCGCCGTTATTGCGGCCGACCGATGCTCGTCTCGGCTAATAGCCGTGCGAAGACTAAGATGCTACAATTAAGCCAAGCATCACTTCGTCGTGGATTTTTAGTATATCAAGCGACATAAATCCGGCATGTCAATCGTGCGTTTCTTCGCGCTGCGTTCATATCTAATGTGATTCTGTCGTGATACATGTTTGAATCTTTCAAATGAGCAAATTGCGCTTTTCGTGTAAAAATGCCTTTTTATGTTAACACTCAATACTCATTTTTAGCATAAAAATTAACAAATATCAAACAATAATTTTGGTGATATGTTCAATTTGGTGATCAATCATGTGATCTGTTTTGACACTAAAGATGAATATCGAGCATTAGCATAAAAAGACCTCTTTATACATCATTCAGGTTCATTTAACGCGCGAAATGAACCATATATCTAGAAAGTAAGCTAGTTTTGATATTGTAACAATAAATATCCTTATATAACGAGCATATGACTAAATCTGCAAAGCGGATTAAATCTGCAAGTCCCACACTGTAAAATAACAAAACTACCTATTAGCCTAATCGCTGTATTTCCGAAGCGAAACAAAGATATAATTTAGCGCCCATTTTAAAACTGTCGCAGTACAACATACATTGCGTCGCCTTGGGCGTGATTCCTTTTCCTCGGTTGACATTTTAATTAACGCAGAACTACCCGTGTCGTCAAACGAAAAAAGAAATGATAATTGGTCGCAGTCAGTCTCTCTGTCTCTCTCTTTCTTTCACCCTCAATGTTTTCTTATAAGACTGTCTACATATTTTTACGGTATATAATTGTTTCGCGAAATAATTGCGACACCTGATGTAGATATTTTATTAATTTTTCATTGTAACTCAATTGGGACAGATGAAAGACAGAATATTGAATTATCTGAAAATTAAATTGCCGTCAACGAAAAATTATACATGGCTGTGGAATCACAATTGATATCTGCAATGTGACACCCATCTATTATTATAGCCCAATGAATAATCATGACTTTTATTATACCGACTACTTTTAAGAATTTCTCTTCTTATTGCGAGACAGAAATTATTAAAACGACTGCAACAACATTGATTCAGATCTCAAATTTGTAATTAATTTCTCATATAAATTGTCTTATTAACAACCTCGTTATTAATAATTCCTCATACCGATATTTTAATTAAATTAATAAACTTCATTTTTTCCAATACCACAATGCCTTGAAATGTACATAGCATACTGTGACACAGTATGCAGATTTATGTGCGTGTGACAGGTGAGTAAAATAAATGTGTACTTACCTGAAAATAAAAGCATATAAAGTATCGAGATTGAAGTATCAAATGAGATTTAATTAAAAATACTTTATACATGAATTTTTCAGAAAATTTTATTTAACTTTTTAAATTCCTTTTTTAATTTAGGAGATATAATAATAATAATTTTAAAAAGGGAAATATTTCTCCAAAAATATTTCTATAGTTCATAATTAATCAGCAAGTGCCAATCCTGAAGAGAATGTTTATTTTCACATCATCCAGTCCCGTTCGGCAAGTATCAGACAGTTATAGCGATTACAGGTAGTAATGTTAAGTGGGCTAGAGGCGAGTAAGTAGGTACCTGTGCGGTGATTCAATACACGAGGTTACAGCGGGTCGCGGATCTTATCGATATATTCGAGTAAGTGCGATTTCCATTCTTTCGCGCAAAGATGCGAAATCCGAAGACGCATCACTTTGTCCTCATGGAAATCGGCATTAATGTATGTTTCATAAAAACATCAAAAGAAGAACGACAAAAATAAGAATTGGCTCTTATCAAAAATCTTTAAGAAACTATAAAATATTTACACAATTAGTGCATTACACCTTTTACAAGATTAATAAAATTAAAGCGAATCAAATTATAAATAACTGGATAATTAATCTTTGCAATCATAATTTTATATTAATTAGTTACACAGAAAGGACGGTTTTACTAAAGTATTAAAAAAGCTAGATATCTAGCTTTAGCTAGATATAGATTTGAAAATAATTTTGATGGGCCATAAAAGTAATATGTAAAAATACTCAAGCTGATTACTTGAATGTCAAAACTTTTTGTAGCTTTATTTTTCACATTTGAATTTTCTACTAATCTAATTATTTAGTGTGGTATAACAAAATTATTTTCAAATCTGTAAATATTTAGCAAAATTTTTAAATACATTAACAAAATTGTTCTTTCCATATATTTTTAATTATATTCTTTATACATACATCATTGTGCCTCTTCATTGCAAATTTATTCCGGATTTGATTAATGAGATACAATCACCATAAAGTTTCGCGTCATTGATAGTCATTATGTCTTACTTATGCGTAACAGGTTATCGAAATCTTTTTTTTCTTTTTTCGTAACAAATTGCGAATATAAATTTATATTTATATTTATTAATACAATCTAATATACAATTTAAATATGTCCGACGAATGAAGCAGAGATCGATCACACCGTTCGATAAGAGACTCTTTCGTCATGCCGAAAATTTTTTGATTACCAGGTCCAGATTTCGGTATGACTGATGAACAACATTCCACTATCTGGTGCATAATATATGTTGTTGTTTTCCGCCTTTGCACGGCCGTGACACGGAGCGCGTGCATGAATAAAGATCAGCTTGTATTGTACCATATTTGCATAGGACCCAATTTTCAGTATTTGAAAAACGATCTCCGAAAGATTATGAGAAATCAAAACGCACAAGGGTCATCGTGTATACTTTTTATTAATCTTTTCAATAATAACCGATCGGAAAAATCTCGAAAGACAAAGATAATGGCTGTTCCCTTTGTGTTCTAAATTACGTATTTTTACATGCATAAAAAATTTTTCGCTTAATAATCTCGTTTACATTGTAGTATGTAAGTTATTTTCAAAGCCAAATATATGTATACATTGGTGCAGACGTACCGAGAACCGACGGACACGTGCGCATTGGAAAGAAACGGCGCAGGAATACATATACAATACATACATATATATAACGGCATCCGTGCTCCAAGCATTGCGATCGTAAATCACGGGAAATACGAGGTGACTTTAATGGCGACTGATTTTTATCCTCTGTCAATGCGCGCTGCGTCTTTACGCGTAGAGGCAAACACGAAAAAAGTAATTCGCCGCACTCCAAGTGTTGAAAATATACCATATCCGATGAACACGCGGTTCTCTGTCTGAAGCACGCGAGATACCATGAGCAAATGTATGCTGTTCATTTCAAGTAGTTAGTTAATGTTCGAATATACAATACATAATTATATATCAGTCCTCCAATTTGAATTCCGGATCTAAAACGTAAAGTTATCGATACAAAAAATTCAATGTAAATAAGATTTCAGGAATTGCAAAGTATTGATAAGCATCACTCAGATACTACAGTTTCCAAAATCTTACTTATCCTTATAATTTTTTATGTCGATGGCTTTGTGTTTTGGCTGCAAAGCTAAAATTGGACAGACCTGTTATATGTAAACGCTAATTTGTTGAATATCTTCTTTAATTTTTATTTACTATTGTTTAAATTAAAACACTATAGTGTTTTTAATTCTTAAGATTTCGCGAAGTCTTAGAAAAATTATACAAAATTTGAATAATGGAGTTGAATATTGATGTTTTTAATACGCTTTTTCCAAATATCATATGGTAGCAGCTAGGTTTTTTATTGAACAAACCAGAACACTCTCTGGTAACTTATTTATTTTCTCATTATGTAAGAGATTAAGTCATATATTTTGATGATAGGTCACCGTGTGCATAATACCATCGTAGGATGCAAAAAGTAGCAATTGTCGGAAGGTTAATGCAACTTTATTGCAACAACTGGCCCTTCGTGTCGCAATTTCAATAACACATTACAACGTACATTCTATATTTATCAACAGCGTGAAGAATAATTTTACGACAAATTTTTTAATTATATTGCTGTTTATACATTCGAGAATAATGTAAGTCCGTTATATCCATATTACTCTGAACGAATTCGCGGACGATTTATGAACAATTAAACCATTTACCGAGGGTATTAAAATTTATTAAGGAAGCGAAAGCATTTTATATTGGTTATAGTCTGCTTCATGAAAAGTAAAAGTTAGTTCTACATGAAAGTGCGGATCGTCCGTATCGAATTTTCGTTCTAACGGCATTTTTTTGACGGCTCAAAGTGATGAAGGTACGTCGTAAAATCAAGAGAAAAATACTATTAAATATGAATGGACCATGGATATTGTAAATTAATTTAATGGCATAAAATAAATAACATCTTATGACATCTTAAATCATTTTTTTATCTCATAAACGCACATAGAGTCCAAGAAACGACTGAACATACGTGCTTAAAATGTATTTTGTATTCAAATATTCGGTTTCGAAACTTGTATAACTAATATATTAGTTCAATTATCAACGCTATACATGAAAAAGTTCCAGTTCTTTTGCACTAATAACATGTATCCATAAATTTTTAGTGGACAGTATACAATATAAGAATTTCTTGCTCGACTCTCTTATAAATCATTACACAGTTGCAAAATTTAATAATGTGCCGTCCATTCAAATTTCAAATTTTTGTGTTAATTTAACATAAGATGAATATATTAGAAAATAACAAATATATTATGAAAAAATTAACACTAATAATATTTATAAGCAAACTGTGGGGAAGAACCACCCAGTTTTTTTAAATTAACATTTATATGTTAGATTAACATACTTTATTCATTTATCTCAAAATTTACGTTTTAAAAAAATATTTTTTTAACATTATTCATTCACTTTCTCATAAATTGACATTAGAAAAAAATATGGAATACAATTTAACACAAAATATTTAAATAATATAATTTAAAAAACATACAATATATAAATGACTTTATAAGACTTAACCTTGTTTAAATTGTTATAGAATGGATATTATAATGTATTTTGTTCTTGTCTAATAATTATTCTTTAATAACCTTTAAAATATACAATCCCATCGAAATCTGCAATATAAAAATGTTTTATTAACTTTATTACAACAACTAGCCCTTCGTATCATAATTTTAATAACACTCAATGTATATTCTAAATTTATCAATCGCGAGAATAATTCCCTTTTACGACAAATTTTTTAATTATATTGCTGCTTATACACTCGAAAATGCCGCATGAACGCCTAAACATCCTTCTTTGTACAGATCCGCTTATATGTTTATTTTGTAGAAATTAAGTAGAAATACTGGCATAAATGTCATAATACACTGCTTAATGTGTTTCTTCCATTTATTTAATATTTTCTTCTCAAATATCTTCTTTCAAAAAATATTAAATAAATCTACATACATATTCTCAAGGCTTAGAAATAAATTATACAATCTATAAAATACAATATATTGTTAACAATAATTTTTAATCAGAGTATAAAAAATATCCTACATAATCGTAACGTAAATAAACGTTTACGTAAAGAATTGTAACTATTCTCGGGTTAAATTAACACTCGGATATGTTAAAAATTTAACACAAAATTTTAACAATTTGAATGAACCGATTTTAATACAAGTACAAAGTGTTTTCTACTGTGCAAGTTTTTTTCGTGAAGAGAAAAATTATTTAATAATTTCAGATTTAAACATGAATATCTTATTCACTTTCTAAAGATCACATTATGAAAATGATATTATTTGAGATAATTTGAAAAGATTAAACAAAATAATAATACAAAATTATGGAAAAACGGCACAACGATATATAATGACATGGTAAATCTTCTATGTTTCTGAGTTCGTAAGATTTTAACAAAAATTTTGTTGTAGTCTCGTGAGCGCATTACTATAAATTATAGGTACGTATAATACATATCAGCTGACGTGTATAAATGCGCTTCGGCGAGAAATGGAACGATGGTCATGTAATTTATTCGCACCCTGTCTCAAGGTCATTTAGGAGCTTTTAAAATACGATCATTCATCCAATTAGGGAGCGAGCAACAAACCACGCTCTTCCTCGTATTGTTCGCGTGCTCTCATCGAAAAGTGCCCGCATCGCGTTCTCGTCTCGCCGGAAGAGTTAGGTCCATAAATCGCGTCGCTCGTTGTTACTCTGCCCCGGATGCGTCTATATGGTAATAATGTATCTCGTGGGGAACATCGCGTGTCCGAACGCGACGACATCCGGATCAAGGGTCACCAGCCGAGCGCGTTTAACTGAACGAATAGAGAACCTAATCGCGACGTCTCGACGACTTGTTTCGCGACGAATTCAACTGAATAATAGAATTGGATTGTTGAAATTTTCTGATAGCTCTCATGCAGCTGCACAACGAATCTCTCCTGTTTTTATTAACTTTATGCGCCAATCACGTGTTAAGTAAGTATTTTCTTACGACATATCTAATTTTATTAATTTAAACTACAATAAAATAGAATCTATTCACGCTGAATAATAAAGTTCGTGTTTTTATATAAGAAATAAAAACTTTTTAATAAAAAACTTTTTTTTTCTTATATAAAAACCGTAACAATGCTTAAGGGTAGATTCCTGAAATCATTTAGGAAAATTCTAACACCGAAGCTGCAATAGTTTTTGAATCATAAGTTAACATTTAAAGTTAACGAATTATACCGCCTAAAGTTTGCGCGTTTAGATGCGATTAAATTTTTTTTTCGTTGTACAATATCATATTCGAAAGCATGAATTATAGACGGTGATTTGCTAACTTTAAATGCTTATAATTAAAAAAATATAATAGCCTCGATATTTTTTGGTATTACAATTTTCGTCTCAAAATGATCTCAGGCTATCCTTAAACGTTTTTGCGGTCTTTACCTGATATCTTGTATATTGAGTCTTTCTATAGATACTGAATATAGAAAAAAATAATAGATACACGGATTAACTTCGAACCTGTAATGGTGCGTTAGTATTTCTTCCAATACCATCATATCATTTCCTTATCGAATTAAATAGAAAAAAGAAGAAAAATACACAAAATCCCTGTTTCTTGATGACATCATCTGGTCATTTCGATCCTAAACTAGTAGCCGGGTCCAAACGCCACATTATAAATCTACTTGGCACGTATTCCCTTCCGATCCTTATTTACAGCCATAAGGAAATAAGAACGAGTAGTATTGGCCTTCGCTATTATTCCGAGGCACGACGAACAACATTAACTACGGATACTCGCGAGTTCTTTGAGTCCGCCGCGATCAATGCCACATTGTCGTCGCCGATGAAGATATTCATGGTCGCAGGTTTTGCAACATTATAGGTACTCTGATCATCAATGTAGTCACAGAATAACACATAATTCGACCGAAGCGGCGCGAGCGTTCAGTTATGATGCCTGTGTGTCCCATCCTGTTGCCGAACGTAAAAATCCTCTTCCTTCGTGAGGTCGTTTACGGGACAGAGACCCCGAGAGATTTATGAAGGTCGTTCAATGCCGTCCGTACTAAGTGGCCCTATATAATTCAGATTTTTGCATTTTCCTAAGTACTCTAAATGATTCATTGGACACATTCTTATCTCCATCCGACAATTTGTCATTTTTCAACAATAATCTATATAAATCCAGCAGCTTCATCCTTTCAATAATTTTACTCGTATGTATGTACGTCCAATCCGTTTGATATTTCAGTGACTTGGCAAGCAATAAAAAACATAAGCTTAAAAGCAAAACATAAGCTTAAACTATTCCACCGAAAGCAAGAGGGTGTAGTTAGATAAGTATTTATGAGTGTACTTTATCGAAGAAATTTCTCGGTTGTTATTATCGTGTTACAGCGAGCAATTGAAAATGCTCGCATGGTGCTCTTCGGATTAAATTAATACGGAATTATATCGCGTATCGCTATACTATTTCAAAGTGGATTAACATCGTCGCGCACTTACACGAGAATTTCGAGGTCCACGAGGCGCGAAGCGCGAATCAACCGGAGATCCGGCATCGTAATCTTTCGGTCCAAGAGAGGTTACACCGCGAAATTCCTTGGAAACGGATTTGAGTACAAAGAGATGCTAAAACGAAGAAAATACGACGTGACGCATGTGCGCGCTCTATCCGGCGCGGTCATTGCTGCCATTCGTCTGACGAAATTACACGAGAAATATGTCACATTATATGCTCATAAAGACTGCTTAATTGCCCGTAAGATCCCTACGCGCGCTCAACCAAAGGTTATCCATCCGGTTTAAATGAAGCTCTGTCAGGTTCACCTTGAGGATGAATTCTTTATTCCACTCCCTTCAAAAAAAAAGAACAAAAATTGAAAAAAGACATTTCGTTATTACGCATCTTTCGTCACTGTTTGATAGGTTTCGTGAATAAGAGTTCCGTAAATATTATAAGGAACGTAAGAAACATGGAGACACAGAGAACTGTCGAAAATTATATTCGAAAATGTTAGTGTTATCAGAAAAGCGAAGGAATAAAAAAGAAATAATAGCGCTCTCTTCTCAAAAGTAACAATTAAAAACATAATTTTAAAGTTAATAAATAAGTTAAAGCAAAGATTATCCTCAATCATCAAAAGTGAAATAATTTTGTAAAAATCGTCATAACATAATAAAAAGGGATTTTGTAAAATCAAAATAATTTAAAAATAATTAAAAAATAAAAACTTTGGTAAATGTTAAGTTTAGTCCTCCACAATCATTGACACAACAAGCGTCTCAAGTTTGGCAGACGAGTTAGCGCAAATCATATGGTTTTCACAAGAAATACTGTCAACGACCGATCGTGACAAGGAAAAGTATGCGAAAGGAAAAAAATGCATGAAAAGAAGATGATCACGGAGCATGGAGCATGTGGTTGTTTGCTAAATCTATCTTCGCTTGTATCGTCTTTACCGAGGTCTTCCAACCCATCACAACGAGCGGCGTCAACGGCTCAAGAAATAACAGCGGCGAGATAAAGCTCCTCTTGAAAATTTTCATGAAATCAGTGCTCGATTCCTGTGGAAGGATCGAGGAAAAAAGAGAGAAACGAGGATGGAATTCGACACGACGTATTCTGAAGGATCATCATCAACAGTCCTTAAGTTGATGCTGTTGTCGACTGAAGAATGCGATTCACGCATGTATCAATATCACATCATCATTTCAATTTAAGAGCTAATAATGATATAAACTTGGATAATGATGTAGATCAGAATTTTTCAACTGATGTGCCATAAAGGTCTTCAAGTGTGCCACAAAAATTTTATAGCAGGTAAAAAGAAGCAAAAAATTAAAAAATAAGTAAAAGAGCGAATAATGCTCTTAATGCGAAGTAAAAACAAGACTGGATGAAGATTTGCCGTCCCTATTCAACTCTCAAATTGGATCTGTATTTGCGACGAGCAACAAAAAAAAAGATTTTCTGCAATAAACTTTGCTATAAATCTATTCATTTCATTCTATATATATATATATA
>NW_017259490.1:1653171-1657395 GCF_001594045.1 Atta colombica
AATCAAGAACGAAATCAAAGATCGCAAAGACACGAATTAAGTGAGCATCGATCGACGGATAATTTTTTTAATCATGTTAGGCAAAAAATAACAAATTTTTAGAATGGTTTTTTTTTTCAAAAAATTTGCTGTCTCTAAACATAGCCTAGATTAATCTCTAATATTAATCGATCCTGAGTAAAAAATATTATTTTAAATGGTAAAAATTACCTAAATTGTATTGTATTTATTTTTATTTTAACCAAAGCAGTGTCGTCATTACAATAAAATCACTTTTAAAGCATTAAAATAAAAAAATTAAAACTTCAAACTTTATTTATTTTTGAATATAGTGTTGATAGCATCTGATAAAAAACTGTGAGTGCTGAAGCATGTGGACCTAATAATATACCTTGATAAAGGCATTTTTATATATTTAACGTTCCACGAATTAAAAAATACTGATGCAAGCTCAAAAAGCACTTTCCAAATACAAATATATTCGCTAATGTGAGTCAATAATATACTTAATATCGTATAGATATTGTAATTGTTGTTCTACTTAATTAGACTGTTTCTTCTCATAAAAACTCATATCTAACTTATATCAAAACTAGTTCATAGATCGAAGTAGACTAGAACCGAAGAGAAAGCAGAATTCACTTTTTACACGCAGAAATAAATGAATCCGTTAATTCGCAGGCACAATTGGAATTGGAAATTTGGTGGCAAGTAAAACGAATACTGTTCGGCGCCGGATCTTTCGGGACTGAAAAGATTCGATCAAGGCACATCGAACCTGTTCACCGGGATTCAACGGAGAATACGGCCGACGCAATCTTCGATCTGCTTCCCAGCGAACGCGAGGATTTACGAGTTAAGGTCGTACACGAGAGCACGAGATGTGGGTGCTCGGCACCATTTTTCTCGACCTTGCCTCGAGGGGTATAAATAACGCGGCGACTGCCAATGAGTTCGCGACGCTACCATTACATGCAATCTCGACCAATGAGAAATGTATAAACGATATTCTAGTCCGCCAATGTTAAAAACGATCGAATTAATCATCAAGTTTCTCTCGACTATTCCAACTATTCTCCAATTTTATCTTAACTGAACTTCTAAGCTTAGAAATGCACCATAAGTATTATTCTATATATGTATGTTTAAACGTCCGTCGAACGATTGAAGCACCATACCAGAAAACCGGTACAGATAATATGTTCGTCGACACACACCCCCTCATGAAATTGCACCCTACAACTATATATAGAATACGACGAGATAAGCACAATTCTATTAATAACGCCAGTCCTCGCCCTTTCTACCTGATTTCTTTGCCGACAAATGTTTTACAGCTTTGGGGAGAAGGGGTGGAGGGAGCAAATTTGTGCCGAGCCCTTTACCTGTTTCGCAGGGAGATGAGAACTTTTACGCGCTGTCGTATTTTCTGCAGAATGTTATCCCGGAAAAATTTATGATCGACGATCTGCCTGTGAAACGTTGCATGCAAATGACGTTGGCGATAAGCGCTCTGTGATTAAAGCCTCTTAATGTGAGAGTTCTTAGTACGTTGGTAAGTTAAATTGTTAGGCCAGAGCTATACGTTAGAATCATCCAGAATTAATGATGCTCCTCCAGTAAGGAAATGTCGTTTAGGTTAATGCAATCCTTCGTGAATTACATTACCGATGGAGCACTTAGCAATGAGCTATGAAGTTAGTCCGGGAATAATTCGGTATCTTCATGAAAGGGACTATGTATTATCAGATTCAACTGCCCATATTTATAACAGAATTGAAAATAAATTATGTTTTCGTGTTTGAAATAATCTCGTTATGAAAAAAAATGCATATAAAGGAGCATTTCATAAATTTTAATCAAATATTGATTGATCATAATATAACGGGGGGCTCGATCGAATCGCACGACACCGACTATCCATTTCAACATTTCGTAACATTTAATAGATCGCTAGATGTTACGCGGGTGTTAGTCAGACAGATCAGTTGATACATGCATTTGCCAAACAATGCCTTGTAATTGATAAGATTACTGTATAGGTGAGACGCGTTGATCATATTTTTTTAAATTAAGTACCAATACGAAAGATTCATTTTAACTAAATTGTTCAACCTTTCCTCATCACAAAATTAATGTGTTTTGAAATTATTTACAATTTACGTAAATTGCATTTAATAAAATTGCAATAAATTTTTTATAGTATTTAAGATCGCAATAAATTCTTTATAGTGATTTAAAAATGCTCATTAACATCAATAATATTAAATTGCTTGTCAATTAAATTTGTGGTGTTATACATACGTACTCCACACAGTTTAGGATTGTGTTTCTATACCGATAAATAATTGATCGGCGGGCAGTTTTGTTTAAATTGGAAATTATGAAAATTGATATAACAAAAATATTATTAAGCATCAAGACTTGCTTTGAATATGACTTTCTTCGTTTATTTGATTATATTCAAATTATATTCGTTGCAATTTTTCTGTTTTGTACGGCGTATATCAAAAATATCATGTTAAAATATCATGTGTTTTTCTTAGATTAAATTTCTTTTTAATGCAAAGTTTAGGACTAATTCGGAAACTATCGATTCATCTGTAGTAGACAAATTGTCCGTTAGTATAACGGACAATTTGTCTATGCGGATATTCCCTTTTAGGGATTTTGATTACGCAAGGTAGTTCTTCTTGATTGAAAGATAGTAGTTCAGTCGGAATCCGATTGGTCGGAACCTACTGTTATCGAACTGCTTAAAAATATGTGGCGTCACCCGAATCAGCTCGAAACGAGCGCATTGTCTTTTGAATTATCGACAATAAAAGTTTCGCACATGCAGGACGAGGTTCCTTCGAGCGGTGACATTAACAGAATACGAGATCGTGTTTCGGATTTCGCCCGGGGTATTAAAAGTGATTGGAGTATTAAAAGTAGTCTCTTATGGCTTCTTGAGAAATTTTAGATAAATTCTTTATTTTTAATGCTAAACGGTAAGCAGGGAAATATTAATTTAAATATTGTCCCCAAGGCTTTTAAAACAATATAAAAAAAAGAAATTAAATTGGTGAAAAAAGAGAAAGAGAATACAAATTAATATCATTACTTAATATTATATTATTTCGAAATAATCTACAGCATTAGTTATTGAAACGAATCATACAATTTTGTGAGGGAGAAATTGAGGAGAAAACGTAAAGGGGAGATTATAACGATGTTGGTATCGCGTTGTTTGAATCGTGATGAGGAATTAATTGTGTGACAGGAACTACGTGATGTATCAAGCCGGATTGCCTACAGGGAGAAGCATTCCCTTTGCTTCATAAAAAAAAGTTAACGGAAATTTTCTATTAACTCCGCAGGAAATTGAATAAGAGCGCGTAGAATGTGATTCGTTCTCTACGAGCTAGTCCCCACAGAATAGCGATACGGTTAAACGTTCGACATTTGTATACAAGAATTGTATTCCTGAACTGTAAAATTAAGAATATTACAGTTAAGGGATAGCATCGCAAGAGATTGTTCATTGCAACGAATTAGATATGGAAAAAGTAATAATTAATATTAATACTAATGAATATTAATAAAATATGATTAAAAAGCAAGGAAAAAAATTATTTAACGTTCTGCGTCTTGATCGAATACTCAAGAATGTAAAAAGACTCGTTAAAGATATATTAATGACGCGTTTCGATGAATGACTATCACAGAACGACGGGATAATATATCACGAGGTCCTTGAGAATTTGACATGTCATTCGTTATTATTGTTCTATCGGCCAATGATAATTCACACCAGACTGATGTACTTACGCTACTTACTGTCTACGATATCAAAATCACTCCATGATATCAGAATAAATCCGATTTTTATCTTTTCTTCAACTCTGAAATGTGAGTATAATAATACTCACTTAATAAAACACGAAATTATTATTAATAATTTTGTAGCTACTGGCTTTTACGGAAAAAAAGGAAAAAAAATAAACAGATCGAACAATTCTCATTACCAATCTCGATTTTCTGTAACGTCATCGAACGATGGGAAAGATATATATTACTGTAATTGATATAGAGGAATGTTGCTGAATGCGTATTAGTCGTCTAAATCGTACCTCTTTTTTTAATTAATATTTTATATAATTTACTTATTTTATATAATTTTACTTAATATAAATTACATTTAGTAATAAAAATATAAAATAAATAAAAAATACAGATAAA
>NW_017259490.1:1657463-1659178 GCF_001594045.1 Atta colombica
ACAATTTTATCCTGAATTAAGTTTTTATAAAAGAAAATTTATTGCAAAGTATTTCACATTTAGTGTACATACATATTTGCAATTGTTATACAGATTAAATATTAAATCAATATTTTTATGAAATTTAAATTGCCAGAAAAGAAAAGCTACGAATCAATGTTAGATGTTAAGTGCTGATAATTATTTTTTTATTATTATTATGTATTAATTATTAAATATTTGGTCCTTTTTCGATAAATTATTAATAAAATATAAGTAAATAATAATTTATAATTCTTTTATCAATCTTATATTTTTAATTATTTTAACTCATAAATTTAATACTTTCAAAGACAATGAAATTTAAGAGACTCACGATACAGATGATTGAATAAGTAATAATAAATTAATTTGTTATTAGTGAAAAATTAAATACATAATAACAGATATCTGAACATCGAGCTACAATTTCCATCTGTTTTTTTGCGTATATTATATATCTCCATAAATGAGAAATACAATAATAAAAAATAACTTAAAGCTTATTCTATAATGTGTTCTTTGTTTCCTATTTCTTGCTTTTTGCTTCTTGCTTCTTCCCTTTTTATAATCTTTTTATCGACAATTGTATTTCTTGCTATGTGTTTCCTGTTTCTTCCGAAGTTCATTAACTTTTATCTCGAGCAACATAAAACAAAAACCTGGATAAGAAGCAAAATGTAAAAAATAGCAAAAAGCAAGAAACAGGAAATAAAAAGCATATTGTAGAATAATCATAAGTGTTATGCATTTGGCCAGTTTCTCCTACTAAATATTTTTTAGTATCACATTTTTGTTTTCTTAATTGAATATTTTTCCTCGTTCTAAATGACCATTTTTTCGCTTTCTTTGTGTCAATGGAATTTACGATATGGCAAGGAAGATACACTCTAATTCAATGTGTTATGAAAGAGTCTTGTAAAACTGCTACAGTTTCTTTCTACTTTTTTTTGTCAAGCTGGGACAACGACACCAAACAGTTCCAACCAACGCTTTTCATCTGTTAGTATACCGTTATCGAAACAGCATCGTACTTTAAACGCGCCTCTTCGTCACAATGCAACGTGAATTCCGCACTTTATATCCGTTAACGGTATTTCGAGCACAGAGCTCTTTCGGTTCCATTCGTGTATTTCCTCTACTCGTATGGTACCACGCGATTAGTCGAATCCTTCCCGCGAAACGGGTTCCATAAGCATTTCTTCGTGATGCACCTTCTCTTAATCGTGATTTAATTTCATCGGCGAAGCGTGTATCACAGCCTCGCAATCACCTATGACATTATCATTGTGACTGCAATAATCACATTCTAATGTGATATTGTCATATATGAATGCAGGGTGGAATACTCACAACATATCATTTATGTAATTTTGGATAGTTTAGTAATTTCTACATTAATAAACCTTTCACGAAATAATTATTTGCCAATATTTATGAAAGAGCCAACATTTTTGTAAAAAAATCTCTTGTATAAATGTAAAACAAAATAAATTTTTTTTTTAATGGAATGAAATAATAATTTAAAAGACGTTTAGCCGAAAATAAGCTTATATATATTATTTCAGAATTATTATATATTATATATCAAATTATGTTACAATACATGTAAGACAAAATGTTATTATTATAATTAAAGATTAAAATAAATATTTCTATATATGTAATTCTAAATATATGTGCGTGTGTGTGTGTGT
>NW_017259490.1:1659278-1674932 GCF_001594045.1 Atta colombica
TATATGTGTGTATATATAATATATATATATTCTATTAAATATAAATATCAAACATAAATTTTTAAATCCAATAATATGAATATACATTTTTAATTATTTAAATTATTTGAAAATAATTTTGTTTAAACATATATTATTCAAGTTATCTTCTTTATGCTTCAATAACCAAAATCGAAACTGCATTCCGACTCGCGATAATCTTGGCATAAAAGGATTTCATTTTTGCATGCCGAGAGATTTACAGACCGATCGTCCTGAGATTACTGACTTACTGAAGCTGAACGCTTCAAATTGATCAGAATTTACGTACATTGAGTGAATCATTCGTCTTTATCTCTGGACACTAATTCATTGACGATCGACTCAATTGCACAATGCAAAAGTGATATAAGTATGAAAGAAAGGAGATGTTAAAGCCACTCGATGCTTGAAGTGTATTCAGAATAAACGTTGTTGCATCTCAAATTATTTTTTCATAAATGGCTGCAAAAGTCTTTTTTCGTATTAAGAATATTGACTCACTCAAAATAAAAGTTTAATTTACTAAAATATTTTTGTTTATCAATGACAGGTGGTAAATGATAATGCGGTTTAACGTGTCGTTTCGCCGACTAACATTCAATCGACACAACGGCGCCGCGATATCTCAATGGTGATTTCAATGCATGGATGCAGTCTGCGATGAGGTACTGCGAGATTCTTGAGACATGATTTAAATTTAATCCACATTATTTGTGCTTAATTCAAGAAATGATCGTAAATAGAAAAATCATGCCTTTTACTTTTTTGAATAATCTGCTGTTTTCATTATGAAAATACTGGATTGACTGGTACAACTTCTCGCAAAGAAAACAGATTTTGTGTTAAACTATGTAAATTATGTTAACTTCTTTAATTTTTTTCTTATCTCTCACTTTGAAAAACTACAATACTTTAGTTACTTTTTTGTATCACGGTGAGAAAGAGATAATACATTTGATTTTGAAATACATCTCGCTACAAAATGAATGTTTCATGAGTTCTGTTTCTTGCGCAAGTTTTAACATTCTACATGCTTCGCCGTACACTTTTAAATGTTATGCAGGGCGTGAAAATGCTGCGCAATATAGCGGAAATGCTCAGGTCGTTTTACCAAGAATGGAATTTTTACCGCGATGTCTCCTTATCTTAGATTCCACAATGAACCGTTTCAGTGGCTCTGACGCGCAGATTTTACATTGATCATTAGCGATTGCGACTTGCAGAACGGTGGCGCGCGTTTTCTGTAAACTTTCAGAAATCCTAACAGAATCTCCCACGATATGCTCAGTTGTATGTACCATTGTAGCACTTCCAGTCTGAAGCGGCGCTCGAGAGAGGCGAGAGCGATAAATTTTCTGTAATATCATTGAACCGGTTTTGTGGATAGATCCTCGTAACAATGAGCACGCGTCTCGACTTGAAACTTGGTTGTTCAGTGCAAAATGCCTCTTTTTCTTTCGAGTTCTGGACAACAATATCTTTTATGGAGCACAGATCATCTTGCGATCATGATTGCCTCGTATCTTCAATTGAAGCATTTTCCACTCAAAATTGTTACATATAGTTATATATAGTTATATTTTACATATATGTGAATATAATATAATAAAATGTTAATATGCGAATCTAAATACGTAAAAAAATGTTTATTATAAATATTATCTGTCACATAAAATTAAGAGATATTTAATTCAAACTTGAAACATTCTAAATAAAAATCAAAATATTTTAATTACAAATATTTTAGTTACGTTTGATAGATTGGCTTGACTTTAGATCAGATTTTTTTACAACTTGATGAAAATAGGCCACTTATAACTCTGAGTAACTTGCGCGTTACCTATTTTATTTTATACTATAATACAATGGAAATTTGGAATTTTATAGTGTCAAATTTATCCATTATTTTAATATAAAATAACGATACATTGAGTAAGAGCAGTGGCGACTTAATTAGATTAAATTTAACACTATAGATTGCAGTGTACCTTATAGCATAGATCAGATCTTTTGATGTAAGCATAGTCAATTTTACAAACTTTAGCGTCAGCTTCGGGAAGTTAAGAAAAATGTTAATTTTTTCCAACAAATATAAAAAGTAATATTTAAAAGCTTTCAAAAGCTATTCATATCTTAAGCATAAAAATTCAATCAGTTCGTAAAAGGAATTATTTGTAAAAGAAAAATATCATATATAAGAAATGTAACGAGCGAGTACAATTATAGAGAATGAAAGCTTCTTGCGATCCATATCTTTTGAGTGTAATTATAATAGAAACGTTTTAAATATTCAGAAGAATTTGAATGAAAAAAAATCAGTAATCAATAAAGAAATCATCAATTGAGAAGCAAAGCACATGGATTCGTAAAAAACTGTCACTCGGGTGAATCGGGATTGATGATTTATAATAACCATACAAACAAGGCGTAGAACATAAATTTTGCAAACAGTACGCCGATCGCTTGGAAGCCTACTGTTATCCCCGCTTGACCGTGACCTTGGGTCGCAATAACCGCGAACGAGTCGCGAACGAGTGTCGCGGCGCACGTGGAAAACGGTCTTTCGTCTGTTATGCGAAATCGTAAATTTCTTTGCGTTCTCTGTTGGATATGTTTATGTGCCTACCCCCCGCCGGAAAGCTACTTGTATGGTACGCGAGCGTCTCTCGTTTTGAAAACAATTTTTCAAGCGACACTGGATTCAGATGACGTAAATCGGTATTTAAACATCGAGTTCACATCCCCACCTCTTTTCGTGATTTTCATTCGATGTAAACGTAGGATACACGATGAATTTATCGTGTAATGGCGATTTCGTAACTTAATTATTATATATGCGAATAAATATCGCGCTGCGTAGGCATTAAGAGCGAATTGATCGGGTAATTATATATCACTTCTTTCCTTCAAAACTGACACGTTTAAAAAAATCATGATAATAAAATCATTTTAATTATTATCATGAATAAATTAGATGAATATTACCATATCAATCGTTAAAAATAAATTATAAATTAACATATGTAACTTCATAAAAAAAGTTATCAAATCGTTATAACTCAAAAAGAGTAATTAAAAAAAAATCGTTACACAATTCAAACAGCCCTGTTATTCGTAATTTTTAAATTTCTTTCCTTTTTTTTGAGTTTGTTGTTGATTTTTGCCTGTGTACATATATTAAATTAAATGAAAGATGTTACTGGATTGATTTTCGTCACTTCCGATTAAATCTGCGGTTAAATCTACGTGTCTTACAAGTGGCTTAATTCTTAAACTCTCATTATTCAATTACTTTGGATCTTTCTAATGGATCGCGGATGTGTTAATTAAAAGAGATTACATCGGTTGCGAATTAAAGAACGACTCGGACATCCCGTGGTGCCGTCAATACAGTTTCGTTCATATTGTTGCCTAGTATTTCTATGGGGCATCTTAATTAACGGAATGAGTGGAAGATAAGATTCAAAATTGTTTCAACACTGTTAATCTATATATTCGCTTTAATATCAACTCAATTACTGAAGGAATTTGCGAAAAAAAATGCTGAATCTCCGATATGTCAACAGGAGAATGTCGAATTTAATGTAATCGCTTGTTTCTAACATTAGGTAATTTTTACAAATGTTACAAGATATTTTTCTTAACTACCATAAAGATTCCGGACTAATGATTTACGCATTTCGGAAAATGTATTTATGTTGAAACGAGATCCAAGCTAGAGTACAAAGAATTTTGTACACCGAGGATCGTACCTACGAGGATCGTACTTGTGAGGATAAGAACCTTTTTTTTAATTGAATGCTATTTGCTTTGACCGAATAATTCTCTTATAAATTTTTTTTACAACATGATCAACTTTTCATATATTCATAGATAAATTATTGCATCTTGAATTTTTAATTTTAATACATTCACCTATATAACATGTCACGCCTGGAATAAAAGTCGGATGTGAAAAATATATAGAGGATCAAAATATTCGTCACAAACAAAAACTATATATATATAAATTCAGCTTCTAGAATTTTATATTAAAAAAATTTATCCTGATTTTCTAAAATAATTTTTATTTTTTCGAATATAGTTTTATAATCTTTCTTTAACCGTTATATTACAAATTAATTTTAAATTCCGCTTCAAAGTATTTTAAAAATATACCTTAATTGACTATATATTCTCGAAATTAGCCTATTAAATTCTCCGTTTATAAAGAAATTTCTTAACCCGTAACATATATTTTTGTTAAAAAAACAATGCTTCTTGGAATTCACAGAAGTTTTTGTGCTATTAATTTCACTTAAGAGTAAATCGCTGAGGACATTACGGTGTACAAATTTGGGGGATTAATGGGCATTACTAGGGCATTAATGGAGTATTAATGGATTTGGACATTAGTAGATTTTATTAGGCCATTAGCAACCTTAAAATTTGGACATTACTAGACAATAATAGGTATTGATGTACACAATTTTGATTTACTTTATTTTTTAAGGAACTTTTTATATTCAAAATTGTGAAAAGTAAGATTGTGTAAAATTATTCCAAATCCTTTCTATTTAAAAATTAGAATCCGTCTTCGGATTATGGAAACCCAAATATTTCAATTACAGGTTAATTGAATTGATTTTCTAATAATTTTTACATTATATCATATTATGACATATTTTCAATTTCAAACATGATGCATGTCACGTCCGTCTTCAAATCATGATACAAATTTAGTCAATTATTTATTTTATGTTTAAATGTTAGCGAGCACATACATGTGCTCTGAATTGTACTTTCGGCATTTATAAATTCCACTTTATCGTACAGGATTTTTCAACACAAACAATTACTAAGAAAAATGACAGTTACACGTGGCGTGCGTTCCAAGTACATCGTGAAGTTGTGCGTTCAAAACGCTTCCATACTAAAAAATATTGGCGCGAACGAACCAGTTGCCAAGAACCGGATCACTTTGCAATCGGCGCGGAGCGGCGGTCTCGTAATTGTCATACGTGAATTTTAATTAATTGAATCGTTGAGTGTTGCCTCGAAGTATACCTACTTGATAATTAACACTTATGCGAAATATTTCTCGCTTTAAGTTCAACCATGCGCAAACACGTAATTTGTGATAGGACCTTTAACTTGCCAAGCAAAAAAGTAAAAGATCAATACAAACGACAAGGTAAATGTAAATAATCTTGAGTATGAATAACGAGCTCATAATTCATACACACATACACACACACACACACACACACACATTACGAATAAATATTGGTTATTAATTCAATCTTAATTAAATATTGAAAAAAGCTTTGCATATTATTGCAAAATTTATCCATCTAAAAATTTGATATTGATTTAAATAATATATTTGAATTTATTTCAAAGAAAATTTAAATGAACGTGTAAATTTAATGCTCGCTTAGGAGCAATTGATTTCATAAACAGAAAATTTCACTCAAGTTATATCACTTTAATACAGCTTAATATATTATTAATATATTATTGCTAATGAGAGATTTTACTAATGCCACTACCTCTTTGAAATTAATTTCAAGAGACATCAGTAGTATCGCTAATTATTTACGGGCTGCTAATGATTATGTGTATGGCGCACAGAAAATTAACATGGTACTTGCAAGAATTATGACATGTGTATATATTTGTTCTATAGACGGTCTTCATTTTATGAATGCTTTCAATGTCATGAAGAAATATGGTCTTTCTTAACCAATTCAATCTATGTCTGTTTTATTAATATACCTTGAATCGAAAATAAATATAAAATAGCATGAGATTTATATAAATCTAATATGTATAAAAAATATGTATATATGCGTTTGTATAAATAATTATTTGTAATATCAATTTCCAATATCTCTTTTTTCATTCATAAATTATTTAATATGACTTACAAATTAGTTAATTATAAGCGACATTTATTCATTCATGAGATTTATTTATTTATACAATTTAATTCAAATTTGGCACATTACGATTGCGATCAATTGACGGATTCAATTTGACGTTTCGCTTGATGTTTGCTTATGTAAATTCTCTCTCTCTCTCTTTCTCTCTCTCTCTCTCTCTCTCTCTCTCTCTCTCTCTCTTTTACTTTCTTACCTATAAAATGTACAACTCACGAAATTTTTGCGTTGGTCTCATCTTACATCGCATTACGTAAGAAAAAGTGTATGAACCGCTCGCAGGAACCGCGATAAGTTAACATTCCGCGCTTGCATAACGAAAGTAGCATTCGCCCGCGACGCCGACGTTTATTGTATATCTACACGTATCCGCGAGGTATACTCGATGTAAGTATAGCGGGCACGGGCTAGATAACGACGTTATCCTTGACTCCAACCACGTACACAAGTCGACATGTTGCACGCGCCGTCTGTGAATGCCACTCTGCATACGAAGGTACACTCGTTGAGTTTTAGCGAGAGCCAACCGATATCACTAATCTCATTGCTAATAAAATAACAGGCGTATAATTATTTCATTATATACCGTATGCATTATTTTTATCATAATAAATCTCAATATCTTTTTACATGGGCTTTTTTTACAGGGGCTCGATGAGATCACTAGAACATTTTGTATCCATTAATTTCCACGAAATGTTTTATTGTCCAACCGCAGAGCCTCGTAAAATCGAGATACTTTAAATAGCAATAGATGTTCATAACAAACGATGGCAAGAAACTCTCATCTACCACCGGATCCATCGACTACGCCCTCATAAGAGCGCATTATCGATCTCTCGGGGTCCGATCGCTCGTAAAATAGCAATACGCGGAGGCTTACCAGCAGGAGAAGCACTGTGCTCGTGGCGGCCGCGTCGACCGATATGCCGCACGCCATTTCTCGCGCTCTTGAACGAGGGGGTTGCCCGTTCTCTTCTACCAGACCATCCTGGACGCGTCGTCAGCTCACAGCTTCTCAGGTTCGCGCCACCCGCAGAGAGATGACTCTTCGGAAATCGAAGCCCGATGATCACTTCTCCACGTCATACAAAAGAGGAAGGGAGAAAAAAAGGATAGGAAAAGGAGAATTACCAATCACGTCCGCCCTTAGATTGAACTGCCCTTCTCCGCGACTCGCGACTCCCAAAGGTACACGCTCGTTCGGAAATTTGCCGACAGCCCGTGATAATCGACGATTTAATGACACGCCAAAGCTATTTCTCTCGGAGGTCCGATCGGAGGTCGGATTACGGTTGGTCACATTCGCTCTTGATCGCTGCTCCCCGCACGCTGGCCTTTCGCCGCTCTCGAATGCCGATTATCGTCGATCCCTCACCCGATCGCCGATCTCGTAACGAGGACGTGAAGGACGCTTTTTGTCGAGGACAATGCGAATCGGTTCGCGATGGCCCGTGGCTAGTTCGACGCGTCGTCGTGTAAAAGGTGACGATTATACACGGTCCTAACCGTAGCACAGGGCTCGGGCAACTGACAGCGGGTCAGAGCCGCGGCACACGGCGCCACGCCGCTCTCACAGCTGATCTGAGAGAGCCGATCGCCTCTATCAGCGTCCCCCTCTTCCTTCTTTCGCGAGGGGGCATGCTCTACCCTCTCTCTAACGTGCAATTCTCAATCTCTACGCCACGCCGCGTCGTGCCGTCAGACGCTCCCTCCTAGACGCGATTCCATTAATGTAAGATTAACTTTAATCTCAGTATTTAATTTATTCTTTAGTCTAAGAATTAGAAAAAGATAATTAGTAAAATTAAACCGAGAGAGATTAAATTAAGTTAATCTTACATTGGTAGAATCGGACCCTAGAGACTCTATAATCAGAATCTGGCTACGAGATGACAAACTTAATCCGTCAGGTTTTTGTTAACTTTGGTATTTTAATTATTTAAAATAAGTAAGATAATATAAGTCAAAATTAATGTGATCGCATGTATAAAAGAGACAATATGTAGGTATACTTGTTTCTCAGTCTTGTTTGGACAAAATTGTTTGTGAGACTATGAAAGAGTCTTTACTTTTTCCGATTTCATCCCGATTTCATCCTGATTGACTCTGATCTCGGATTATGTTAATATCTCGAATACCTGGAAACAACGAATTGAGCAGGAGATTATACATATATTATTGAGAGATTCGAGGAGTTTCCAACAATATATCTTAATAGGATATATATCTTTATTAGAGATTAACAATGAGTTTTTCCTAGAGTGAGAAATTTTTTGAGGCGCTTTTTTGGCGGGATTCTTAAGTCTGCTATTTCTAAAAATGTAAAATAACAATAATATGACAAGACTACGGACCGCATTAAAAAATATCTTTTTTGGATGTTGAATTCAATCGCTTAATAAGACAAATATCCCAATGACTAAATTAATAAGAAGTGAATATGATCAGTTCTATATTATTATTGATTACACTGTTCGACGCGTGATAAAAAAATCTTTTTCGAGAAATACCATTTCCTAACTTAATGGTTTTTTTAAGCCGCTGAATACGAATCCGATGTTAAATTTAAATAAACAAAATTGAAAGCTATATTTGATATAATCAATGTCAATGACCTAATTCATAGCTTTTCTGTAACAGATCCCAAATTTAACCATGAATATCTTATTAATCATAGTCAAAAAAAATCTTCTTGAGGACTAAAAATTCTACTATTATCTTTTCTTTTAAATATGCGATTTTCTTTTACTGTTATTGACAAATATCTTAATAATTATACATATATTGTTGATTATTCAATGACTAGGCACACTGAATTATTGAGATAATTACTTATGCAAACTTTTTTTAGCAGAATTAATTGCATATTTTCATCATTCTTTAATCATCCTTTCTATACTAATAATGCTAATAATTAATTTTTTTTTATACGACACAAAACTTCAAAATTGTCGCTGTTATTATGAAATTATAAAAAAGTACGATTATTGGTCGAAAAGACATTTATATTCTTTCACAATTGAACGTGCGCGAATCCATCTGTCGTCAACTCAGTCGGAGAAAACGTAATTAATGGTCGCGGAACAATTCATAAATATTAATGCAAGCCTTCGTACGTTATGCTTACGTCCCGGATTTGCGGATATTCACTGTTGGTTTTACGAGCTTGCAAAAAGAATGGAGTATTAAAGCACGTTAATTAATCGTATAGTATATGCTCGTTATCGTAAACTGAAGGTCACGAGTAAACTGTCGGTCACAAACAGGCGATGCTTTCGCTATAAAACCTCTAGAAATACAGTTCACGTGCCCTTAACGACCATTTCAGCTTTTTATCATTCATATATGATCCTTTAAATCCTAATTGAATTGTAACTTAAAACCTTAATTAACAAGAATATATTTAATATCGAGATTAATAATTTTTGGAAAAAGATGATATAAAATCCCAAAATTACATCAATAAAGAAATATCTTGGAAGGTCATTTTGCAACATATGATAAATTTTATGAAATATCTCGAAAGAAATGTAATGAATAAGCGAGTGAGTGAATCAAATGTTCTGTGTTGCTCACAGGATGGAATAATTTAATGACTAATTGTAAGAACAATTTCATACGGTTATTTTTGGCACTATAACTTTATTATGTAATTGTAATTTTTTGTTTTTTTTATGTATTTTAAATATATAACGACAAATTATTTATTAAAATTGATTCGAGGGAAGCGAGGGAGGGAAGGAGAGAGAAGGGGGAGGGGAGAAAGAAAGAAATTCTGAAATTCGGAAATGACAGTCATCGAAAGATATAGATGATCCTCCCTTGCGAAATCATCCCACGAGATAATTTCGACCCTAATCTTATAGTTATCAGCCATACCCTTTCAAGTATGTATTTTTTTTTGAGGTCGTAAAACTTTTGATCATTAATTAAAATTTCATTTTTATAAAATTATATCAAAAGGGATTGTCAATAAAAATTATGTTTTAGAAATTTTATTTTATTAAATATCTACATCCTTTTTTCTCCTTCTCATCTTTTTTTAAAAAATGAACATCTATACTCTTTCCTTATGAATCAGATGATAACCCTGTACGAGATGGAAAATTAAAAGGTCGAGAATGCGGAACTGGTAGCGGGTTCCACGTAGTAAAATTCCCGAAACGGTCATCCATTCTGGTATTTCTCCGAGCATTACGATAGAGGATGATGACGACGATGACTGGCGGGGAATATAAAGCGCATTTAACGAAATCCTTGTGCAACGGGCGCGGATGAATAACCGACCTTGCGAACGAGCGGGACGACCTTCGAGCGGGCCTGGTGGCACGCTCTCACGAAGACAAGGATATATCCCGCCTTCTTCAGGTTTTTCACGCCGGATACGGATCACGAAATGTCTTCAACGCGACTCAAGTTACATCGGGCTTTTGGTCCGCGTTTAACTCGATCACGTACGGTGTGAACGAACGTGGAACGTGCAGAACATCGTTCGATGATTAACCACGGGCAACTTTATTGGCGCCGTCTCGACGCCTCGCGATTTTATTTTCACTTAACTACCGTTTATTTCTTGTGAAAAAGGAAGGAGAAACTTTTTCCAAGTGTAAAATTTTACTGACTATAAAATGTCGTTAAAATTTTATACCCTAAAAACTTCGTTTAAGATTTAAAGTCACTTAGAGATTGAAGTTACTGTTTCTTTGAAGAAAAATATTGATATACTGGATGCTCTTTTCGTAATGCTGGCATATCTCGCAAAGATCGTTGCGCCGACAGAGAGATTGAAGCTGCTTCGGAGATTGTATGCAGCGCTATATGGTATATATCGTACGCGCGGGCCGCTAAATTTTCCCTTTATCTGCATTATTCGCGTGCCTACGCTCGTCTGGGGCCGGTGCATTTACTCGCGCGGGGCCTTCGCAGAAATCCAAGCGACGGGTCTTATGTGTATATCGGAGGTCAGCCGCGACCTAGGAATATCCACGCGCGCATTGTTCCCGCGCGAACGCCGGCATTGTTTCATGATTTCGCCGGTGAAAGGTCAAGACGAGTACAGGAGGACCGAGGATCCGCATCTCGCGCCTGGTGAAGCAAGAGAAGTTTCTAAGTGCCCGGCAAAAATCGCGATGGCCGAGTGCTTTAGATACCATCGCGCAACGCGATAATATTTTTAACCCACACGATGAATTATTATTACAGACGCGTAAACATTCGTACAGTCTGTGTCGTTGTAAAATAAAAATAATCGTCGATTAATTTATCAGAGAATGAAAAAAAAGCGATTTATGATTGAACAAAAAGGTAAAACTTAATAATCTTATAATCTCTCGTATAAATAAATATAATACAACAAGGATAAATATAAAAATAAAAAAACAATGTGAAGAATGCAGGATGAATAAATGACCTCAAGAAATAATTTTATTTAATTGATGTGTGGGAGGGGCGAAGAAGAGAGGATGGATGAAGAATAACAAACATCTCTTCCTGTTTAAACATGCGGCGCGGTATCGTCGAAAAGTTTGAACAAGGGCCGTCAGTCTCGCCTACGGTCCAGTTCCACGTTTTAAAAACTCGTATTTATTCTCGGCGCATTCCTCGCGTCCGTGCAGACAATGTAATTGCATTCCGCAGTGACTACAATGTACCTGTAAGTCACTCGGCTCTCTCACGGAGATCGAGAAAAATATTGATCTCCGCGAAAGAGGATTCATTTGGCGACAAAGTCGGGGTTTTAATTCTCATGGAATTTGTAAACATTGCGTTCGATTGTGTATCCTATCTTGACATATAACGCCAGTTTTATCTATGTTATATTACATTTCTCGGATTTCCTTTGCTGTATATACTCCCATAAAAATATCGTTTTCGTTGCCGACACACGCAATAAATGTTCTACTCTAGCCAATACTTAGGAAAATGTAAATTTAATAGTTTAGTTTATTACCTCTTATCTGTAACTGCTACTGAATTCGTAATTTATGACTACAAAAAAGTATGATTTATGAACTGAGATTTATCTGTTATTTTACATTAAAAGTGAATGTAATTCTGATATAAAAATAAAATGCGGAGAAACATGTGTGATACTAAATAAGGCATAAATAAATATGAAAAAGCAAATGTGTCAGATTTGATGTATTTTGTGCGAATTTTAAAAATTCTGTAGTTCTTTCTACGTGTTATGTATACCTATGTAAAAAATACATACGCTTTCGAGGCAATCTATATTGCACATTCGTATTCGCGAGGGATGCATCGAGCAAACAAATCTTCGACGATAATGCGCGCGCGAAGTCGTAAATCTTGATGCCAGACAATTTAAATCGAGACTTTATTTTTGTCCAAACGCGACACGGATTATTAAATGAAATTCGCTTTTAATAAGATTTCTTGTTTATGTATGCAGATAATATTTAATAAGCCGATTATTAACGATTGTGTTAATTTATTAGCTATCAAGTTAATGAATATTAAATAATTCTCTTTCGCACCGATCCTGTTACTTCCAATTAATCATACCGTGAATTATTCGAATTGCGGAATAATTTGGATATCACTAAGTTTTCGTGTCACTAGAAATTTATTTTTCTATTGACTGAATTTCATTTCTAATATATGTTATATATATTAGGACCGAAAATTATGCATATCAAGGTAACAGCATACATTAAATTAGTGAAGATGTCAAAAGAGAAATGTTTAACAGAAGTAGATCTTTAACAGAATTGAGAATTGGAAGATCTCACTAGATAGATAAATAATGTCGATAAATTTCGTTCTCTGAATCATCTACCGTGATTTCCATATCTTGAAATCCATTCGATTCTGAACGGCCGAACATTTAACGTGTCAGCGAATCGTCGCAGATCTCGCGAGATGATCGGTGTAAAACAAACGTTGGTAAATTTTCAGTAAGATATAAGAACTGGTTACATACTGGTTAAATGTACAGTCAAGATGTATCAGGATAAAGCGATTGATTAAGTCATGTATTTATTTTCTGAAAATATGCGCCGCATAAGATGAAACAAGCCGCTTGATAGTAACATATAATTATGTACGCACAAGAAATAAATATTTTCAAATGGTTTTAGAAAATTGTTTCCTGAGAAACTACGTCTCCTTGAGAAATTGATCTCGAATAAATGTTTCTTGATTTAAACGAAGATTGCATTGATCTATCAAAATTACCTTCACAGCCTTCGGCTGTGTATATTCAAAGAATGCTTTCATACTTATGCTTAGATACATAAGTTCATATGTGAATTCTGAAACATGTATAATAAGTATGACTATAATATGAATGATAGAAATTATGGCAGATATTTCCAATGAAATATTATACATGTATATCTAATACGAGTGGCCTTGAATAACACAAACATTTGTGTTATTCAGAAACTTTCGCCTTATGTATCGATGAATCAACGGGAACTAGCTTAATTACGGTTGACTTCGCCGCAAATGGTCCACGAAACTGCATGAATCGGTCTGCAATAGTAGCAACTTTTGTGAAACAGCATACCAGACTTTCGAATAATGATTGCGTTATCCCAATCTGGCATAACTGCGTGACACATTTTATTTATTAAAATCAAATAATCTCACAAAATAAAATTCTGATCGATATACGATTAGTAAAATAATTTTCATTGCTTGAAACAATAAAATTCTTTTCTATAAATAGAGTAGAATAATAGAAGTACAAGAAATGTAAAAAATATATGATAAACAGAAGATTAGAATCAAAGCAAGATGGCGAACTGAGATTATAAAAAGAACATATTAAAGTGCGTCATAGAGTAGAATAAAAATTAAATTTTAAAAAGTTATCCCAAAATTGTTACATTAACCATACTTCTAATTAATTATTTTCTAGAAACGCTTTGAGAAAAATCTCGATTCTTTTCATCAAAGACGAATGCGCGTATAAAAAATAATGTTTCTGTTCTTTTTTTACAGTCACCACTTTGTTTCGAGGAGTTGAAACGGGTATTCCTACGAGCGCTATTAGTAACGCGTCGTACTTCGCCAGTCTGTATGAGAAATGGTGACGCATACGGGATGCAGTTGCACGTACGAGGTCGGAGCAACTCTGCCACGGGCTATCTGTAACCATTAAGCGAGCGGGATGCCGGCTTGTTATAAATGGCGGTGCATTCTTGAAATTAATCGGCGCAGGGATGCAAGACTGGATCCTCGCGCCGGTCGACTAGCGTGGTATCGGCCCCGCCGGTCAGTCCTGCAACACTTCGTTATGTTTTCGTGAATCTCTACGTAAGACGGTAGCAGGGCCAAGACAGGAGATTGACATTAAGATTGGCGCTCAACGCTCAACCGAATAAATAGCTGTATCATCATAGAACGGGGGCAACATTATATATTAACTTGCTCGTTTGTATTCAAGGTCAGAAAGACGCATAGATACATCGTAACAAAAGTCTTGCATGTAAATTGAGAATATCTTGAAATATCATAAATCTAGTAGACTGTACAAATGTATGTGTGTGTGTGTGTGTGTGTGTGTGTGTGTGTGTGTGTGTGTGTGTGTGTGTGTGTGTGTATTTGATAAAATATATATTTGAATTAAATCAAAACGTATGAATTTCATCAGTAATTCTAGTTAATCGGTAATTGACTGCGTGATGTAATAAAGAGATCTGATTTTTAAAAGAGGAATTAAATTATCAATTATTGAAATAAAAAATTTAACGTTTATTCTTAGCTTTTCATTACTTGGTAACTTTATTTATTATGATCTCAGTTTACTAAAATAATTATAATTTATTTAAAGAAATTCATGAGGAATATTATATTATACATATTAACAACTTGATGTCTTAATCCTTTCTAATTTTCTTATTTTTAAATTTTAAATTTTATCTTTCTGCATTAAAATAAACGATATCTTTAAAATTTTAAATAACTGTTCATTAGAAAAGTGCCAAATGCTCCAGGTTCGTATATAAAAAAGTATTTCTGCTACTTGTCGTGATGAATTCGGAAGATATATTTGTAAGTATATCGGTGGTGGCTTTCAAACCGAGATCTGTATTAAGATCAAGAGCGAGTTTGTAATGGACGCGGTTAATGTCATTCGCATCAAGAAGGCATTTCATCGAGAACGTTCTTGCACGAGCAGTTAATAAAATCGACGAGTAAGTACGTCGAGAAGGTGGCAGGATGCCACGACGGCCTTGTCATTTCGGTAAACATCGATGATAAATGAGAATGAGTTCGTTAAATCGCAACGAGCGGATTGGGATGGGCATGCAAGGCCGTTTTAAATGGAGATGCCTCTTTCAAATCGATCTGCAATGCCTGCAGAAATCGCAGTCTGACTTCCGTGAAATATCACATTATATATTTTTGTGCAACGACATCATAATGTATAAAATATAAAAAGACAGTAGCAATCTAATAGGAATTTGATTAGATCGATATTAAGAGTCGATTGTGTGACGATAAATTTGACGATATTATTAAATGTGTAGCAATCATTTCGTAAGAATTCAAATAATATATTAGAAATTTACACACAGTAAGTGCAAAAAATATTCCTATCGAGAAGATAGTTTTTAAAAAATTTTTAAAAGGTAAACATTAATTCGCAATTTATTAACAAAGAATGAAATAGATTATATATATTTTCTAAAATTATTAAAAAGGTATGTAATAATTGAAATATATTTTTATATATTAT
>NW_017259490.1:1675032-1695852 GCF_001594045.1 Atta colombica
AAAGTACAATTGAAAAATTTAACTTTTAAGATTAATAAGAACATGGTTATTTTCGTGAAATTCTTTTGTTTATATTAAGACAGGACGTAACTGTTAATAAATAGCTTTCTAATTTTATTTATTTTGTAAAAAAAAGGTTTTCTTTTTAATAAAAACTTCTCTTGTATGCGTATTATGTGTATATGCATATTTATTGCATTCACTGAATATAATAGCAACCGATACAAACTATCTCATAATTCCACACACTCAGTTAAAAATCGTTGCTAAACGTACTGGAGAAAATAAGATAAAGTAACATATCCCTCTAATTAATTTAGCGCAACCAACGTCTATTAAGTTTAGGATTTGTTGCGCAAATCCTAAACTTAATAGGCGTGGGTTACGCCCTTCTGGAAAACGATACTTTAGAGAAAGAAAGAAGAAAACGCACTGGCATGGAGACCAATGACGAGAAATTTGAATCTACCATTTGTATCGTAGTTGGTGACACCAACTTTTACGTGGCACCGGATTTTTGTTCTTTCACGTATCTCGTCCCTCTATAAATAGTACCGACATTCGAATGAGAACGTCGGGGGTGGATCAGGCCAAGTCGATAAACCTTCCTCCATTCTTCTGATCCTTTTAACGTTCACGATTAGGTCCGTTGAAGCTCCACCTCCGGAGCATGGAAGAACAACCACCGCGCGTTCTAACATACGATGGCCCCTGACGACTAAAATAGAATTCGCGCAGAATTCCGCGGGATTCCAATGTGCGTTCTGACCAAGATCCTGGAACATGGGACCCTGGACGTTTTCCATATGTCTCGTGTGATCGTTTCGCGGTTTTACGTGGAAATCGTAGCGGCAGAATTAAATATATAGCATACACATTTACATTTATCTTCTTTATATTGCATATCTCTTAACCTTTTAAGGACCACAGCTTTCTAACAAAGTAACTTATGGAAGATTTGCTTTCTAAAGGTTTACCGCTGAATTCGATTCTACTCTCAGAATTCTAAAATTTAAATTAAAAAAAAAGTCGAATTATCGTAAAATTTAGTTTTAATAGGTTCTTGGTATCCCTGAATTTGTGAATGTAATCTGAAAATATTGAATTTGTGAATGTAGTATGTCTGAAAATATCGAATTAAAAGTTAATAAAGAAGATAATAATCTCCTTGAAGGACGATCTAGTGTCACATTCTTAATCAGAGTGAAATATAAAGTCCGTTTGGAAATCAGTACTAATATTTTAAATAGATGATGAGCTTCAAATATAGCGAACTGGAAACTTGATGTTATTTATATATACATTTCCGTATATTTTTACAATGTTCATACAAGTATGTAGATAATTGCCAAAAAAAATATTTTATAAAAAGAAAAAATTGTAAACAATATTTGTCAATAAATGTCAATAAATTGTCAATAAACAATAAATGTCAAAGAATAAATGTACAAAATTCAAATATAGATTTTATACTCTTCCCAAAAAGATTCTTAAAAAAAGATAAAAATGAAAAAATAAAAGTTTAAATTATGTAAAAAAAAATTAAGCTTATTGTAACGTGCTTTTATCATATCGATTTGTTATGATTAAAGCTAAGAAAAAGAAGAGGTAAAAAATACGACAATTGTATTCGCGATTTTGCAAATATTCGCACTCGTTCAAACTTGATATGCTTCGTCAATGATTAACAGAGTGATATTCATTATACACGAAACTATAAATCTTCATACATCCAAATGACGGATATCGCAAATTCCGACAATTCAATTAATTAGACAATTATTCGATCATGAGCTCGTTTTGCCTGTCGACACTCATCCATCAGCCTCAATGAATATTCCATTTATTATTTCTTATTGCTCCTCCGCTCACTCTTTCGTTACGAAGAATTGATGGGCATCGTGTGACACGCAATACAGCACACTGTTGGACGTCCTGTATATTATTTTTTGTAGATATAATCGAAAGGATAACATGTTTTAAAACAACCTGACATAATAAAAAATATATTGTACATTTCGTAAGTATATATCAATTTACCTTTCTCAACATTTATCAAACCAAATAACTACTACAATATGTTCTCACATAATATAATTAAAAAATCTTATAAATTTATGTTTTAATTTGTGGACACCGATTACAATTTGACTTATCAAAATTTATAGCTTATTACATCGTACTTTTGGCTACTGTATATGCATTCCAAATAACGATCTTCTCGATCCTGATCGTCGAAATCGAGTCACATAATTATTGCAATTGGTTGACGTATCTCTTGAAACGTCAGCCTGCTTTTCTGTCTGCAGATGTTTATACATCTAACGCGGGAATTAACATGCTAAGTTATGATATGGAAGGATTATTGTGACATAGTCGATCCAATTTCTGTGACGGGCGTTGTTCCGCATAATTTGGATGGTCCATTACAAGAGTCACACGGATCTGCATTTTTCACAAGGTCAACCGGTACTTATATCTCGATATTACGCGGGAAAGACGACCTGAGCAGCGGGTCGAATTTCTGTCGACCGACTGCAGATGATTTTTTTAACATTGTGAAAAAATTCGAACACGGCGATAATCGATTTGCATAATGCAAATTCCCCCCATAGCATAGAAATGATTCGCTATCCCTTTTCATACTCTTTGTCATCGTGTAATAGTAAAATAGTATATACACAGAAGATAAGAATAGTCCCATTTTTATTATATTGTATCTTTATAATTTAATAATTATGTTTAACTAGAAATATTTTACAATAGAAATTTCTTCTTTTTCTTCCTCTTACATTAGACATGTGTTACATCTGTCTCATATACTTGTGATGCGCACATTGATTATTTAATTGTTACAAGCATATGGGACCTACAATTTAATACCGGTTCCAAACGGTGGATTTTTTTGAGAGAGATTTCTGTAGGCAATGATACTTTCGAGAGGTTATCGGTCTTTTCTGAGAGGAGAAGCGTAAATATTTTGTTCCTAGGATCGAACTCAAAATCTTTGACATGATAGATCAATGCGCTATCTGCCATGTTACATTCGCGCTCCTAGAAATTTAAATATCGAAATGTAATTTGTACTTGATGTCTTATTGTTAAATTGCATTCTAATAGTCACAGCTAAATACTAGAAATCTGTGCATACATCTATGCAACGTAAATTATAAATTTTCAATATTGGTAGTAAACATTTATAATAATGGTATTATAATGTTTAAAAAAGTAACAAATAGTTATAAATGCATATAATTATTAATAAAAAAAGTTATAAGCAACGAAAAAAGTATCGGTAAATACCGAATGACACATCGAAAAAAAACGTTTAAGAATTAAATTTGATAATTTTTTAAATATGTCTTTATATTTAATAATAATAAATTTATTTTTTCTCTAATTTAGAGAAAATATTCTTAAATGTCCAATTAATATTAAGACAAGATGACAAAATAAAGATGTATTATGACATTGTCCTGGTTATTCACGCGCGAACTACGCTTCTTCTCGTCATTAATCATCACGTCATTATCCATTCTTTGAATAATGTTTCCCCATCTTCATTATGATGTATATGTTGAACGAGATGGTTGTCTTTAACGTATAATAATACATATCACAGTAAAGGACATACCAAATAAGAATTAATTGGACGAGCTTGATTTGCATAGCATGAACAAGCTTCTCGCTCAGCGAGAACAAGCTTCATTCCTATATGTAAGTGGGACAAGAAAATGTTACAAAAAAATATACATTTAACGACCTATCTACTCTATAAGACGCTCGATTATATGAACCCATTTATTTCAGCAAAATTAAAAATGTCGTCAGTAGATTGCCTTGCAATTTCTCGATTTATGAATGATAGATGAGAAACTTTAAAACAAAATCAATGTCAGCCACATAATCTTAATATTTATCAACGTTAGGTTTCTCAAATCTGCAATCATATCATTCTTTATCACACATTTTTATGGCTGCGAAAAACACAATAAAAGATCGAATAAAATCTCGAGATTAGCTGCCTTGTATTTAAAATGTCATCTAAAGCACTTTCAACTAAATTAATTGGTGATTTCGTCGCTTAGATGCGATGATAATCAAGTATCTTCTTTAATTATATAAAAGTGATATTTATTAGCTGTATAAGAGAATTACATAGTAATATATATAAAAATCATCTTTAAGGCAGATCGTAAAAGAGATAATACAATCTCGAAAATAGAATATTCTCCAAATGCGATAGCCCTGACCACCTACGGGGAAAATAGCCGTGAGCAGAAAGTGATAGCGTATAACAATTAATTAGCATAATTTATTGCATGTATATGTGATCGTTCAGGCGAAGAAAAGTTACATGGCGCCAGTTGTCTCGTTGTGCTTTTTGCGAAAGATTGAAGAGAGATCGAAACAAACCATTCGATGTCCCACCGCGAAACAATAAGAGATCGAAGTTAATCAATCATGCTTAAAATCAACAAAAATAAAAATATTTAATTATCTGTCAAGCGCATAATTTTGTGAATAAAAAGAATTTGAGCGTCAAGTGATAATAATAAAGACTGCGGAAAAATCGCTATTACCTCATCATTCCTCGTTTTAGATCTAATAGACGATAAAGATACAATAACATAATAACGATAATAGCGATCTTTCCGAACGCTAAAGAATATATTTCGTCGGAGAATAAAAGAGAAAAGGAGATCGGAAAAAATTTATAATTTAAGTACAGTTTTAATCTGTAAGACCCCGAGCAAACGACGTGTATTCGAATCGTCAATGAACTTGATGGCGCACACACTTGAAATTATCGGAACAAATCGTTACAAAATGTTCGATAAGATATTTTTGTAAGTCCAATGAGAGAGAGAGAGCGGTTATCATTAAGAGCGCAGTAATTTTTGATTATCGCATGCATACTAAGACTGTAAAGGAATCTCGACAATCATGTTATAATTTGTTAAAGTCGCCTAAGACTTTCGTATGGTAATTCGATATTTTTGCACCCGTTGTTCGCTTCACCGTTCGCTCCAAGGACGAAAATTTTGCGTGCGCCATAATCGTAATTTCGGTGCTTCATGATGCTGAGCGTATAACCGAGCACAAATTCAACGGGATCTTATTCTCGGATACGCGAGAAAGCGAGACGCAAATATATTTTGCACTTTAACCTTTCTGTCAATGCATTATTTTTCACTTTTTTTATCGCGCGTCACAAGATTCTCGCTAAAAATGTAAAAATAAAAACAAGATAAAGTCTGTGCAAAACTATTTATTGTTTAAAGTGGGAATCTAAGGAGTTATAATAAAATTCGCACGAGAGAGAGAGAGAGAGAGAGAGAGAGAGAGAGAGAGAGAGAGAATATGAAAACTGTTTTCATTATTTTTAATTAAAAATTTGTATCCAGATCTCTTGATATTGAATTGATAGAAGTTGAAGAATTGTTCCCTAGAATGCTATCGCTATTAAGTCATATACTGCCATCGATATGTAAATTTTACACATAAAAAAAACGCTTAATTAATGTAACACAAGTTTTCATACATTTCACACTTTTAACGTGATAAAATATTTATAATCTGGATTTTTATAAATACAAATTAAATTTTATATTAAAAATTAGCGGTACGCATTAAAATATAAATACACAAATTACAACGTAAGTAACATCAAGCATAAAGTATCTCGAAGAATTTTCTTGATGATATATCGCGAAGGGTAATTTTCTTGTCGGAAGAAGTTTTTTATGTGATTTATAATGGTATTTGATTACAATGGATTAAGGAGTAGACGTAGAAATCAATCAATAATCGTAGAATATGAGAAGGATAATCAACTATGATTAGTCGATTTCTGCTAATATTTAATCCACTACTGCTACTGTCCATTGTAGAATGGGCTTTAAACAGGCTGTAAGATTAAGGTTTCTTAAGCTTATTCTACAATTGCGTTTACAATTCCGAAATGTTTACATAGCGGCATATAGTAAAAATTATAATGAGCCAATTAACGACGACAAAAACAGCATTTGCTTCTGTTGCATGCGTTTTAGTGTTCTGAATACATATTCTTCGGATTCCAGCATTACGACATTCCGCTTTTTCAATCGACCAATAATCACTAATTGGCTTTCGGACGATAATCGAAATCGAAAAATAAACGGTCTAATTTATTAACAGTGGGAAAGTTCGTAAAGCTGTATTTAATACCAGCACACTCGCATGCAAATCTGGAATAATCGCGGTGCGAGAAAATTAAATAAGCGGAGCATCTGGTTTATAAGGTAAAAAATCGATTTTCTTTTTATAATACTCAAGAACTATTATTTTTTAAAATGAAAATTTTAAATGCGTTTTTCTTGAAGTCTGTTTTTGGCATTTTCTTCAATCTTGTGTACCCATACGATTATAAGAAAAAGATTTAATCAATCGACTTAAATTAAATAGTGAATCCTTCTCTTCTAAAAAGTTAAAAAAAAATCAATATTAACAATTTTTTTTACATAAAGAAATAGTTGTTATCTAGTAAAAACCGTAACTTTTTTTCAAAGTCGCACAAAATTTTAATTTTTGTATATTTTAAAAAATTTTTTAGATTCATTTAGGATAAAAAACTATGTAAAAATAAAAAAATGTTTCTTGATTTTTTTAAACAAAAATTAAAATCGTCAGAATGTATACAAAATAATGTCAACGGCGAGGCGCAAAGTTCAATATTAATTTTTTTGTCATTATTAATACTTTTTTGTATACAAAATTTTTGTAATTACATTCTTGAATAATAAATATATTAAACGTGCAAAAAGTTTTAGAACAATAAGTATTATTCTTTCTTTAAAAAAATCACAAAGAAATTATCTATTTTTCAGTCTTCTAACCAGACGCTTAAAAGCCGCGTTGCTTTCGTCTTCCTTTTCTTTTTTGTAACAGAAAATATCTCGATACATTGATTTAGCTATTCGCATGATAGTTTGCGATATCTTTTTCAGACGACTAATGCTTACTGTACCTACACTGAATGCGATCAGCGATGAACGGTCCAATGCAATATCCAATGAAAACTCTGCTTTTTCTTTAATGACGTAAAACTGAACTCTTATTGGATATCACTCATCGCTCATCGTTCATCGCATTTAGTGTGCAGGCATAACTGTCGTTAATTGGCAGTCTCGTACGCGCGTGGATCGATGCTGATGTATTATCAACGTCGTGAAAAGTCGTTTATTTGCGGCAGAGTGAGACAGGGCGCATTCAATTGCAGGTGCAATTTAATTACAAATGGAATACAGCACAGGACGAACAATAATTGGCTCTCGATGATGATGTATTGGGACGAAATAATTTGAATAAAGTCGAACCGGTCGCCGAGACCCGCACGGCATCCCCAATGGCGTGATTCATCCTTGATTCGAGAGCTCTCGAGCTAACGATAATTATAGTCCCGATTAACATTATCTGCGATACGAAAAACCTTGAAGATAGCCCTCTTCGACAGTCGGAAATTTTCATTATTTACACTCGTGCTGCCGTAAATTTCATCGGCGATACAATAACAGCATCGAGAAACTATGCTGTAGATGGCTACCGATGATATAGGAATAAATGGCATTTGACTCGTTACTGAGAAATAATGCAACTGGCACGATTACAGTGTTAATCGAATCGTACTATACGATGTCGACTTGGCAGTTAATTATGACGTCGAGTGTCGTTTCGATGTTACGATCTCTGTAATTGTCAGAGTGGTTGAAAGTTCTATAATATTCTCGTAACATTCAAATTCGAGTTATCTTTTTTTTTTTGATTTATCATACTTGAAAAATATATACAAATTGTCGAAAGTGTCTGGTCAATGAATAATTTGATTACATTGCTCCTACCTATATTGTAAAAAAATTACATAAATATAAAGAAACCAATTATACACAATTTATAGTGAAAATGTAAAATGATGCATTTTTATAAAAATTAGTATTTTTATCTCTAATTGTATAATTAAATATATCTTTATATTAAACGGAAAATTTTATTAATAATAATATATTTTATAATTTGATAACATATTTGCATTTTTATTGTATGTATTAATAACATAATTTAAAAAAAAGTTCTGCAAATTAATATGTGAATATTTCTATAAACTTAATCTTAACCTGTGTATAAGTTTATTTTTGAGTAAACGCGAGATACGAGAATAAGAATAGTTGCAACGAACAGACGAAAGGAAAGAAGATAATGGTTTAACAACTTTTCCATCGCGGCAATAATTTGCGAGTAGAAGGGCAACATAAAAGTCAAGCATCTTCGTCTTCTCATTCATACATCGTCATTCCTTCCTTTAAGGCATTTCGATCGACACCTCTTCTTTCCTCATCTTCGAAACAAAATGCATTTTCAAAATGCATACCTCCTTAATACGACGTCACAATTAACGTTTATGATATGATGAGATAGCATCCAGAATAAGATATGTAAGATATAGCGAGACATACGATAATACAATAAAGTATAGAAGACAGAGGAAGAAGATGATAATTATCTTTTCATTATACATCAGCTTAACCTGTTTTACGTAATCAATTTCGTATATTATTCTTAGGGAGAGTACGTTAAGCGAAATGCACAATAAGCGAAAAATATGCGGGGCTCCAAAATAAGGGTAGTCAAAATTCAAAACAAAAGAAACAAAAAATAAATAGATATTAATAAACATTTTTTATCATCATGATCTATACATTTTGATAATATAGAAGATACATATCTATATTATCTGTATACTACATCTATCTAAGAATGTGCGTATCTATTACAGAAAAGAAAACTTTGATTAATGTATCTATTACAGAAATAGAAACTTTGATTTTTAAATATCTTAGAAATGTATTATTAATTTTAGCAAGAAAAGTTTTTTTGACTCTTTAAAATTCAAAAGTTTAAAAATTTAAAAAGAAAATTAAAAAGAAATACTAATGTTCAAGACCTTTTATTGCATCTTATTTATAATTTTAAGTTTTATTTATATTTTCTATTATTATTACTGCGTTCAATTTGAACGCTTTCAACGCTTTTAATGCTTCAATCTTTTAGCGACGTCTACAATGAGATTTTAAAGCATAAAACTAACGAATCATAGTCGAGTGTTCTGCTTATATTCAATTGTGATTGGTCAATTTCCTATGACTTAAAACTCCACAACCGCTTACGATTCCTATTGTAGACTTCACATAAGTCTAAGTCCGCAACCTTGTTTTAAACCGATATTCAAAAAATAATTGACTCAAATTTCTTACGATTTTACGGCTTACGATCTCTTAAAGCAAGATTGTAGACTTACGATTTACGATTAGACAAATGAAACAATAAAAACAGAATAATAAGCGCTTAAAGTGCTTGGGAGTCCAAATCAAACACAGTCTATTTTTTAAGTTTGTCATAGATTCAAACTCTATTTTTTCGTAATTCAAGAGATATATTAATCTTTTGTTTGAAAAGTTCGCACTCGAATTAAACCGAGCACATAAGCCTACCGATTGATCATTTCTCGCAGCAAAGTCGAGATGAAAGCTCGAAGTCGGCGTTCGTCCTGCATTCGCTTGGACATCGCAGTGTCGATACCTTACGGGCTGATGGTGAACTTCGTGTACTTTCATCGACCAAGGTACACAAAAAATATTCGTGATCGCAGAAAATAGCAATATAACGTTATCTACACATATTGTAACTCATTAATGATTATTTACTTTTCACAGTCTATATATCATGTATTATTTATCATCTTATTCGCTTTATAAGTTTAATTTTATATCTTTTATTAATTTATAATGTTAATGCGATACTATTGTCTAAATAATTAAAAAATTGTTTCCAAAATAAAGAATAGCGCAGTTTTTTCATTGTTAATAACTTAAAACAAAATAACTTAAAACAAAAAATTTGAAGATTAAATGCTATCGATGCAAGAACACTATAAACCTAAATATCACACTTATGTAATATTCATTATGAAATAGGTATAACGTATCGATATTAAAAGAGAAAAACTCAAAGCAAATTAAATTCACTTTTGGTCGGAATTGCCACATCGATTTGCAGGTTTTCGCGAAAAGCGGATGTTCATTGTTTCATTGATGTGATCATTTGCGCGACGAAAGAGCTATCACGTAAGAATTATATCTTACGACATACGCAACCACATTGCATAAAGATGTAACGAGTGTGACATGCGATCAATGAGACGGGTAATAAACTCTCTAGTTACGGCTGTCACTCAATTGTGAAAGAATTCCGTCTACTTCGTTTGTCATTGTTCAAATGTAAATTCCAGAGCACTGTCCTCGCATACTTTCACCACCATGTTCTATAACTATAATGCAATCTTAATATTTCTTTACAATAATCTGTCGTTTTTAGGAAGAGAAATAATTTCCTGAAAGTTTACTTTACCGAGTTTTTGTTTTTAAATTTAATGATTTCAGAAAAAGTCTGTTATAACAAATTCACAATAAAAAACGTATAAAACAAATATAAAATGTTTAAATACTAGTAAATAAATACAAGATTTCTAAAAAAATAATTTTTATGAAATTTTACTTGAAATTTTTGATTTATTTGGAAATGTCGAACAGTTCGAAGGTGATTAGTTTTCGTTGAAGTTCAATTTCGTTCGTCTAAATTATTATTCGCGTTGCTACAGGCGCGGGATAATTAGTGGAGCATTAGTATGATCAACGTTATTATTTTTACACTGTACGATTCTCACGGCACGCGGCGGTGAAGCGTACACTAAAGTGGAAAAAGCGGTAAACTTCACTATGTTGCACTACAATATTCCGCATCACCCTTATTGCTGCCACGTTAAATGTCAAGATGTTCTCTTGTATGTATCAGGAAAGTTCTGGATTAACTCGATGATTCGTGTAATTACAAATCGATGTTTATTGTTTGTATACAATTACATGTCAAAATCATTATATAACTGCGCACCATCACAGCATAATATTGTATTAACAAAGTTATAATATATTTGATTCAATAATCAAGTTCATTTGTTAATAGATACTAGCAAAAGCAAATGTTAATAGATACTAGCAAATGCTTTAATAAAATAATAAGATATCTAATGTGCTGTAAAAAGATATACTTTTCAATAATAAAGGTTTTTATTTATTCTTTTGACGCACTTTACGAGCGCAAATATATTTTTCTAAAAATACATATTTAACATAACATTTAATTATCGCGTATTCAGTTGTTTTAATTAAAAATTTTTTTAAGATTAATGTAATGATTATATAACATAAAAAACATTTTATACTCTTATGTTTTGCTTATTAAAATTTTTGTATTAAATATTTTGACTCTGAGTGTTAATTTAACTGATGTAACATAATGTAATACGTAAAATGTTTTTAATTTAGCACAATTTTTTAATTGTGTAATAAAAAAATGCTGTTTTCTGTGTTACTTGAATCCTATGTCGAAATCATCGGCATTGAAATCTCTATCGATGAGATCTTTAGTGAGAACTGTACCTCGCGGACGCAGACATCCTTGAGATGAAAATACAAGAACGTCTCGCACTGCGAATTACGTCTCTGAAAATCAAGGGCGTTTTGAATGGTCAAGGGCTTCCCTCAATTGACGCTGCGTTATGCTTGCATGTCTATCTTATAAGCAATGTCAAGGTAGAATTACTTATCATTAATTGCAATATGTTTCTTATAAGGCAATGTATAATTTCTCGGCTGAATTTTTTAGGCTAAGAAATAATAATAAAACTATTACAATACAATCAATCTTATACGCATCTTCAATCATTTATAATAATTATAATTAATATTAAAAATAATGAATCATAAGAGTAAGAAAATTATAGCTTTTAATTATAGATCAGAATATCATTCATATTTGCATGAAAAAAATTCAAAATATTTATTTATTATAAAATATAATGAAGAAACACAAACAAATAACTTATTAAGAAGTAAATAATAGTACTGAAAGAAGAACAGAAAAATTCAGTTTATTTATTCCAATGTATTAACATATTCGAAAGTTAAAAAAAAGTGTACGTAATACTGAATTATTCCGTGCAGTAATTTAAACCTGCGTGATAACTCACGCATTTATTTAAACATGAATGTAATCATCGATCGTTATCAGTATTTTCGCATTATGCGGCTCACTGTAATATGAAGTTACGTGATGAATAAAAATTGGAAGAGAGCCCGGGAAATGCAATAGAAATTTTCAATGTCTTTGTAAGGCGAACTCGCGTGCTGCAGTTGAGGCGGAGGTCGGGCCCATGGGCGGGCCCTGCCGCTCCCGAAGGGGACCTATATAAGTAGACTCGCTCGGCGTACAACGCGATCCTATAACACAATCACTTCTGCCTCATCACCAACCAGACATGCGTCCTCCTGTAAGTATTCCTCTTTCTTCCTTTTTCTTTTCTGTCTCAATCTTTTATAAACGTTGACATAACAGAAATCACTTTGTATTCGTGGCTAAATTTAATTCCGATAATTGGAACATGTAAAAATGTTTTTGTGCAATGCTATAATGTGCTTTAATTAGCGTGAAAGATTGGAATAAATTGGAATGTATAAAAGTGAATTTTTTTTTCTGTGAATACCAGAATGGATTTTATAAAGATGTATTATATTATGATGTGCGCGGATTATTAGCACGAAATATTGAAGTAGATTGGAATTCAAGAGTGAGTAAGAATGAAATTTTTTATTTCATGATTATTAAATTAACTTTATAAGAATTACATCAATTTTAATGAAAAAGCAACATGTATAAGCATCTTATAGTTATATAAAATATGTTATATTATTATTGTAAATTTTTTTAAATATATCCTTTATAGACAGAAAAATTATAATAATCATGTTTATGGATTTGAGAATGTATGTGTAATTACGTTTCAATGATTACCGATCAAATTATCATTATAACCACCATTTGCATTTTTTTAATAAAAAAACGAGTTAACAAATGCTAAATTTTACATAGTTGTTCATTCATTTTAAAAAATTATTATAATAAAAAAAAATTATTATAATAACGCATTGTCTTCGCACCATCTTGCCATCAACTTTCCTCGAATACGCGTACGAGGCCATTGGAAAGTATTCCGAATACCAACGTTTTTTATGCAAATTCATGTCACCAGGTGCTGTTTCTCTTGTTTTGTCTTGGCCTTGCGGTCGCCCAGCACAATCAACCGTATCATGTGACTACACCAGTACCTATCTTAAAACAAATAAACAAGTGAGTGCCGGATTAGCATTATGTAATCGAATGAAAGCGACGCGACGCAATAGAATACCTTTGAATTTTTTTCTGTGTAAAGTTATTATAATATTTTTTTAAATTTTTGTTCCAAAATTTATTATTTTATTTTTATAATTTTGGCAAATGTGTTCTGAAAAACAAATTGCAAAATATAAACTGACATTAATTTTCAGACACAATGAGGATGGTAGTTACAGTTACGGTTACGAGGCAGCGGACGGCTCGTATAAAATTGAGTCCAAGTATCCGAATGGCGAGATTTATGGCAAATATGGTTTCGTCGATGACACCGGGAACGTGCGTGAGGTCGAATACGGCGCGTCCAAACGTGGTTTCGAGCCAGTCGGTGCTGGGATTAATGTGCCTCCGCCAACCTTGACCGGTAACAGCATCGCCAGCAACGCGAATGAGCCTGAAGATGATGGACAGTACCGCGAGGATCCGTCGATCTATTACACCGATCCACGTTTCACCAATGGAGAACGTTATGAAGTGCCACTCAAGTACAGACAACAACCGATCGCGTACAATCCGCCGCAACAGATTGCACCGGCTGCTTATAATCAAAAGTGAGTCGCAATAAACTTTAGCTTTAGATGTAGACTATCTCAAAAATGTTCGTCTTAAATTTTAACACAGATTTCTAATAAATTTTGCCTTTGTATTATCGATATCATAATTAATACTAAAAAATTTGAAGCATATTTCGAATGTGACATAAAGATTACTCACTTTCTATTGAAAATTTATCAATTAGGAATTATGTGACTTATTAAAATTCTTAATATTGTTTTACGTGGCTTCTGTATTAAATTTTTCAGTTGTATTTGATAGATTATGGAGTATATTAATTTTTATTCGGTTCAATTAATCATTAAAATGCACATAGGAAGATCGATTCACCGGAGAACGCAAAGAGATAACGAGCGGGTCAAGTTAAATGTCAAGTGAATCACTTGAAAGTACAGAAATCGTGACTTGCTCAACTTGCGGGAAATCAGTTGCACCTCTATGCTTCAACGGGAATGGGAAAGGAATCGGATAAATCAATTTTTCAAATTTTCAGATATAAAATCCCCGTTAATTACCGACCGGCAGCAGTGAAGTCGCGATTCCAACCGGAATATCGACCGCAATATCGATCGCAGTACGAACCGCAGTATCAAGGTCAGCAATCCGTGTACCCTTCGCCTACGATTCCGGCCGGTCTTGAAGGACATAGTGCGACCAACATCGGTATCAATGCCGGATTGGCATCTTATACGGTTAATTACAAATGATAAAAAAAGAAGATGAAAAGAGAAAGGGAATCTAGCAATCACATACACGATTGTATATTATTTATAGATATTCTGAGATCGTTACTGAGCATTTATTTCATTACTGCACGTAAAACTGTTAATGTCGCCGTTGGAATATTTTCGACATACTGATTTAGTGGTAATTTAGTGATAAGTTGCATCACACTATAAGCAACCTACATATATTTTAGTATCTTATTTCGTATCTGCCTTCTGTCTCGAGTTTCGAATGAGACAGTACTTTCTACCTCTTGTTCTCCGACGTTTCCTCTTTCGCTTCAGGAGAATCTACCTTTCTTACTAGAAAATTATATTTTTTCCATGATTTACTTATGCTTAAGCTTAATTTTAATTTATACGTATCTCTCCATTCTTTTTATTTAGTAATGATACGTATTAATATTTAATTATCTTGGCTGGCAGTGACTGGATTAGTCGGGATTTGATGGATATTCTTTGTGTGGAAAATATTCATTGAATATTTATTCTTGAAGATTACTCGTACATTCTCTTTTATATCACAAAAGTGAAAAAAATCAGATTTAAACATTGTTGCTTCTTTCCTATTGTTTTATATACTACTATAGTTTTATATATTACTATATTTAGGTATATAGTATATAAAAATGGAGCGATTTTCTAATTATTCAATAAAATATCACTCAAGAATAATCCAGCATCCTTCGAATGGTAAATCTTCTGAGGATTAATATGTGTGGAATTAATTTACATGATGTCCGCAATCTTTATCTGAAAAATCTAAATATGAAAAATCTAAATATAATACGCGTTATATTTGCAAATAATTTAGGATCGATGTCCAAATGTTAATTCATATTTAAGTGTACAATATATGTAACAAAAAAATATTATACAATGTTGCGTTAATTAAAATAAGATACAATCACGAGATCAGTAGCAATGATTTTATCTGAAAAATGCGTTGAATTGACTTGAATCGATTATATCCGTTTCAAATAATATAAATTAATTTTAATCTCAATTCAACTCTTCATTTTTTTCTAGTTTTAAGAATTAGAAAAAAATGGAAAGTAAATTGAACTAAAATTAACATCTACATTGGTGGAAACAGGTAATTATACTGATCAATATATATACAGAGTGTTCCAGGAAGAAAGATATTTTGGAACATGACAGTATCAGTTATTTTAAGTAAAAGTGTTCATATGAACGTATGTTCTATTTCAAATAGTTCATGCATTCATTGATATTAATAATGGAATATTAAAAAATTTATTGTATTATAAACTTTAAAAAATGTGTCATTTGAACAATGAATTATTAAAAAAAGTAATCTCTTTCTCTTTAATAAATTCTTGATTTTAGTTCATTCAATCGAAATGTTCGAAATAAAATACACATTCATGTACGAATATTTTTACTTAAAATGATTGACCATCATTTCCAAAAACATTGACCTTTCCTCTTGGGACACCTTGTATAATCAAACAATCTAATCAATATACTCGACAAATTCACATGTGCAAATACTTGCACTAGTAATGGAGATTCCTAGGTCCCTATTTGATGGTTGAAAATGCAATTAACATTTTTTTCCCAGCGTATGAAGAACGCCATCGAATTACATCGGGACACACCCAAGAATTTTATCGTTGAGTAATATCTAAGGTCTTAATGTTACCTTCGCACTCGGCCTTTCCGAATGCACGTACAATAAAAATTCATGTGTACTGCGGCGGATCGGATCCGCCATTCGTTCTTTTCTCCGCATTCCTTCAAATTTTTAATTTTCCCCACAGTTATTTCTCACACATTTCTCATTATTCGTATTGGATACTAACCTGTTTTTGCGTTACAGTAAAAATATAATGGCATACATTTTACATTTGCGAATTATGCTTTAATGATAAATATAAACATTATTTAATTATAAAGAGATAATTAGAATTTAAAAGTTTATTTTATTATACTGTTTGCGATAAAAATCGCATGTAAAACTACATTTTAAAAATAAGTAAAAATAACAAAATAACAAAACTTTAATTAAAATGTTCTCAATTGCTGATGAAGTGATATAAAATTCTTTTGAAATTAATAATTTAATTTAGATATATAAAAATATAATCTTAATTTTGTAATATAAGAAAGATATAATATATTCAGTAAAATACAACATATTGCTTTTTTTGTATTCCATTATCCTTTCATGATGAATGTGAATTCTTACGTGGACATAAGGAACAGTTGGCTCGTGCCAGTAATGTGTTTTAGCTTCTGGTTTAGAATCCTAATCTCCGCACGCATGGAGTTTACACGTCGCGCATACCTGATATGTGGAGAGTGCCACGGACCACCGCCCAAGTCCACCTTTCACAATATAATCCACGATCTACTCGATTCCGCGAGATCAGCATCTACGACTCAATCGAGCACACATTTATCGCATCAGTTCTGTGAGAGAAAAATTCATACGGCTCTTTCTAGATTTCCGTAAACACAATAGAATCATTAAGAGATCACGTTAATTATTAAGATAATAAGATTAATAAACTTGTAGATACATGATTAGGAAAACTAAAGACAAATAAGAATATTAAATAATTATAATAAAGTATTCGCTTGGCGCGTCGGAAAAATAAATCAATTTATTTATCGCTAATTTAATTTTGCGTAATATCAAATGCCAATTAATTATCATGATGCATTGCAAACGCATATATAAAACTCATATACTTTTTGTAATGATATTTTTAAAAAAGTATTTCTTATATATAAAAAAGAAAGTGTACGCAATGTTACATTTGATGACTTGTCGATACTGACGATCGAGTTTTCGTTCCTCCTTGTCTTCGATATATTTTATCACTATGTGACACGTGCATGCATGCATGCAATACAGCGATTCCGCGTTCACTCTTAAGACATTCTGATGCAAGGCGTGGTACGACGGACTGGTGCGCCAGATATCGGCAGAACTTGCTTTCCTTTATTGGCGTAATGAACATGTATAACTTTCCTCTTTTTGTCGCAGCTACATAATTATAAAGTAAGTCGATTCGCGCTAAGTTAGCTGAAAGTCATTTGTACCTCCTATTAAAACGCAATATAATATTGCATTAAAATAACTAGTTTTTTTTATTTATTTAATTATTTTATTTATTTGTTTATTTATTTATTAAATTTTCTTTCTTTAATTTTCAGTTCACGCTACAGTTTATTGAAACATGTTATGAATTGCAACGAAGATTGAATAAAAAAATTAGCGATTCGTTTCGCCATAACTTGTACCACTAATAATTATTCATGCAGCAAAATAATTCACACACGTGACTCTTAATATTAATAATTACAATTGAATAATTACAATATTTTTTTATTTGCTCGTGAATAATTCACACGTTAAAAATCTATAATAAAATTTAACATGAAGCTATTTATTAATATAAATGTAGAAAATGTATTTTCTTTATAAAATTCTTTTTTATATTCCTCTAATAATCTAATATATCGTAATATATTAACGTATATCATAGCACGTTGATTTTTAACATTGAGCTCATTATAATATAAGTAACTTTTCATAAAACTATTTACTTAATTTTATTAATATATGCGTTGGTAACACAATAAAAATTACAATAGTTCTACAATTTAGTTCTACTTGATTAACATTTTTTTATAATGCATATTTCAATGTAAAAAAATAATTTTTAGGGAAATTACTTCTAAGAATGTTTTACTATGTTTTTAATGTTATACCTGCAATGTTATACCTCTTGACTAAATATAATAGTTGGTATTACATAATAAAATAATAAATAATTTATATGTAATTGTGCCCATGTCCATGTGTACTGATTTTTTTTTACCGAATACGCACGCGTGCCACGACGATAGAACAACTTTTACGTTTTAGATAATTCAAGCGTTAATCGTATCACCTTCTCTTACTAGCGAGAACAGAACACACCATCGAGTTTTTGCGGACTTGAGATCCAGTTCTTGCGCGAACCGTGATCGAGTTGTCGTTAAGCTCGGCAAATCCTTTCCGATTGTTGCATAAAAATAGAAAGTCGTAATATTAATCGGAAGAAGCTGCTAGCTTCTTCAAATTGTCATCGAACCGTTAAAAAAAATTGTGCATTTCAATATCCGGAAAAATTGTCATTAATAACCGAATATTCTTAATTATGTTGAAATCTTGTTGGATTATTTGCGGCAAAAGCTGAGATTGACTTTTGTTGCAAATCGCCCAGTGACAGTTACATAATAAAAACGGCATAAAAAAAACAGAGAGTAACGTACATCGTGAATAGCATTGTTGGACATCCTACGATTTCATATCAAGGAACTAATTTGACCTGAGATGATTTATATAGTAAATGTCAGGGCTAACAACACTGCTACTATTTTCGAAGACAGCAACTTGTGAAAGGCGAAACTTGAATACTTCATAACAAATTATGCAGAATTCTGTACATATACATATGTGTTCATCAGTATAAAATATTATGACTGGATAATATTATACTTAATGGAATTAAAGGGAAATTTACAATAAGACCTATCACTAAAAAAAATGATCTTGCAGTTACAGCGAAAATTATCTAAATATGAAAAATAGCTGGAATAGGTAAATTTCTAGCAAGTACTACGATATGTATTGCAACATAGAAACGTATCGGATTCATAATATTCGAATAATATTAATATTCGAATAATATTTATTGTTAAAGAAAAAGCGAATCACACAAAAAAATATTTTGTTGCTTCAGCTAGAATTATAGCTGTATCTAATAGAAAATTATGTATCATACGTATAGAATTTATAGCACAAATCTAAATTCTATCTCTGCCACCTATATGATTAGATGCAATATATTAACAATATATTAAAGAGAAGCGATATTATAAATTTTATAATCATTTTTAAATCGTTACCGAATAACACAAAATCTAAAATGTCATATAAGACATTTTTAAGTCGCCTTTTAGACGCAAAAAAACGTTTCAGACACTTTCGTAATTATTTGAACGTCTAAAAAATATTTTCACATGTATAAAAAAAATTCTGTTTTTATACTACTAATCTTTACTTTAATACGTTTCTATTTTCCCTAATTAAAGCGATCGGCATTATTGACGTCGTGAATGTCATCTACTAATTCAATGAAGTTAAAATGATATAATCGAAGCGATCATATCATTTGATATAGCCAATGGTTGAACCAATTGATCTATTACAATAAAATTTTTTTTTAATGATTGTAAAAAATTGACCGATATATTGCTCCCTTTCACCAAACGACATTGGAGTCACCGTGAAATCTTCGATGAAACGAAACTGTAAATGCAAACATAATATAGGACATTCACGGACGATTATCGCGGTTCTTAATCGTGGAGTATGCCTCGTAGAAGTCATCATTAAACCACATCGCTATAATCACATCAAGAATCTTGAGGAGGCATTTGTATTACATAAACATGAGAAATAAAAAAATTTCTCTTTTCCTATTTTTTGAAAGAAAATCGTACGTTTATATTTTATGTATTTTATATACTGTATTTTATGTAAATATATCAATATAAATACATGTCAGTTTAAGCTGTGATGTTACTACTCTAGCTTCAGTTTAAGACTGTGTTTGAAGTAATCGACGTACAATTTGCTTAAACTGGAAAATGTATCACAAGAAATATGATTAAGCAATACGTGAAGAATCACCCTAACCGAATACGACGTTTTTTACATATATTCAATTTTCATTTAATAAATATACATAAATATACATACAATAAGTAAATATACATTATCCCGCGTGTACAAATATCTATACTATTGTTTCATTATAGTTATACTTTATTATATTAATATAATTTTATACACATTAAAAAAAAATTTACTGAACTTTATTAAATATTTTTTAAATAGTGCTAACAAAATATTTATCACAAATGTAAAATGTCATTTCATGTTAACTTTTTAATTTTATTATATTCTGAAAAATAATAATATAAAAAACGTTAGGTTGCAGTGTAATAAACTGCGATATAAAATAGGAAGTAATGTTCTTTTTTTTCATAAGTATTATACATTATTTATTTATTATAATATTTTAATACCAATTTGAACAGTGATTATTCGTGTAATTTATATATATAAGAATGAGTGAATACAAACATGGCGCTGTCCATTGTCTTCAAACATAGAGACAGTATATATATATATATA
>NW_017259490.1:1695952-1705193 GCF_001594045.1 Atta colombica
TTATCGATATTAATTAGAGCGTGACGCAGCAAGAAAAATTAGCTAACGAAATAATGGGCGGGAATATCAGTCGATTGGTTTATCGGCCAACTAATATGACGATAGAAAGTTACAAAATGCCGATCCACCGCATAATTTCATAGACGGAACCCCATGCGATCCGCGGCGAGGTAAACTCAAGTGAAAACATTACGAGTGACCGGTCGGTCGGCCTGCAAAGGCCGTACTCCATTTTACCGAATCGCTGCTCAACCTTGCATTCGGTCAGTTTCAAGGAGACGAAGTCTGCTATTATATATTTTGAGATTCAATGCCGTGTTCTCCATTTTCAGACTATAACGTGAAATGTAACTGAAACTAAACAGCTTAATTGTATGAATCTTAAAGACTATTTATATTTCAATACTTTTCCTTTTTCTGCTTATAATACGCTAATTTATTTATTAAAATTATCATTTCAAAGTGACATAAGACAAATTATAATAGAATATTCCTCCATAAGTTTGTACAGTTTATCCTATTCTATCCTATCCTATCGATATTTGATTTTTAAATATAATCAAATCAGGGCGGGGCGATATACATATAATAACACTTTCTCTTTTTCAAGATACTGCTTGAGTGAGAGTGAGTATCGCGGGACAGAACGTATTGTTGAGATTGATATTGCATAAGTGTACGATGCTTCGAATTGCGGTCAATTATACTTGATCCTCCGCACGTCAACAATCTCGTACAATTTATGTGTTCACAATGCGATTTCGGTAGGAAATACTTCAAGCATAGCCAGTAAAGAAACTCACGTCTTCTTATTAAACTTTAATAGCTGTGATCAAGTGGTGATCAAGTATGTGTTGATACTTGCAAGTTTTATTTCTTTGCTTTCGTAATTATATTTAAAACTATAAATTCAATGATACATTCGCGGAAAGAAATTTAGATCAAATCTGAAAATATTTTGTTGAATTATCGTTAAACAATTATTTATTTCGATAATCCAACAAAATTATTTTCAGATTTGTATTTAATCAAATATTTCAGCAAAATCGATCTTTCCATATTAATAAAAAACTTATAAGAAGTATCTTAATGATAATTTCTTTCGAATTTGAATTAATAAAATAATTGGTAAGCGTCTTGAGCTACTATTTATTTTACACTAATGACTTTTGATAGTTGCATCGTAATACAATCTAAGTGGAAATATCTAAATTTCTATGTAACAGATATGAGTAAACTTAAATTTGTAAGTTGATTAATTTTGAAATGTATAAAGTATAACGTGTTCAGGGTAGTTACACGAATGTGCGTGACACAGGAGTTGCAGAACTCGATCGTCAAGTTACTGGTCCAGTACTGGATTTAAAATGATTTCGTTGTGAGAAAAAGACTAAATAACACGGCGATAGATAAAATATTCCGTTTTTGCGATTTATTCCGCGATTGCAGGCAAGACGGTGACTAGTGATAAGAACGAGCGCACTCGTCGAATTATTTGAAACAGCTTCTGTGTAATTCTCTTTCATAGTCCAAATCTATATCCTATCCTAAATCTATATCTATATCTAACTACAGTTTTACATAACATCTTACCTTAGAAACTCGACACACCAGTTTTACAAAACTGATTCAATTTTTCGTTAGGACGGATCTCATGATCGTTGTATCAGCTAATTTCTAACAAGATTTGTTCTGTCCATTCAAGAAGTCAAGATATCATTAAGCAGAGAATTTTTCTGATCGTGTCATATCGATTTTCGAACTGTATCGTTTTTAACAGTGTATATAGCCAAGAAATGATAATCTTTTGAAACAAGTTGATTCAAGCATTACACTGTTAATGATAAAATTCTACCGATAATTGATTGATCTGTGGATCAACCAATCGAGCGACGGAGTGCGATTTTCCAGATTCCCGAAAAATCAGAGGCTGCTAGTGGGGAATATTTAGGGGATTAAGGTGCTGTAACAAGAGCGACTGTTCGTACGTACAGGAGTTGAATAGATAGTGAAAGTCCCTCGGAGCAAACAGGAGTGCTGAGGAAGGGAGCGGGGTTCAGCAGGAACGGGGGGGTTCCAGTAAGGTATATGAGGGCCTCAGTTCGAGCAATCGCCGGTACTCTAGCCTCGCTGCCTACTTACATTCACACACACTAACACAACCACCGACCGCCGGGAAACACGATGCACACCCTCGCGACGGTACGTATCTGAGTGCATCATCAGCATCATTGTCTCGTTATTGTTCTCTCCACATAATCGCCTCTCGCGGATCTCTGCCTAAAAACAAAATGAAAAACAACCGCCTTGGAATGTGAGCCGCCAAGACGCAAAATCGCCAAGATGCACCAAGACGTGTGTGATGTGATAGTGGCTGTGACTAGTGCATAATCTATATCGTGAACTTCAAAACGTTACAAGCCCTGAGGAATTCTGAATTTCATTTATTTTATCGACAGAGTCTTTATACTTCTTTCGACTTTCCATTCTTTGTGCTTGTTGGCAATATAAACTGTTTTATGCAATATTTTAAATATATCTAATTATGACAATTAAAGATCGTACTACAATTTATTATAAAAGGTATACACATTCATGTGATTTACAGCAATTTAAAAAAGAAATTTTAAGATCGTGATTAAAGAATGCTTACATTAAACTACGATACTCTCTGAATTTTTGCATCAATTTATTAACGTTTCATTGTCTTTCTTTTTACTGTACAAGAATTACATTGCTCATTAAATTCACGGCAAGAAGCGAAACGATTGAAAACGGCCGTTGTAGGCTTGGTCGCGTTGCGCAATTCTTGTGATCCCGTTTCCTACTTTCTTCCACGTCGTGGAAAAATTTATTAAGATTTCACCTATTATGAGTCGGGCGAGACGCATTTATTTTTACAACAAGCGTCTACTGATGCTTGTAGAAAGACTATTATATAATTCATCATTATATTCGAGTGCGGTCGCGTGCGGTGACTGACGAGAATACGAACAGTTCTTGAGATCGATTATGAGATCAGCATCAGTTAACCGGTATATAGTTAATTAACTCCTTGCAACAAAAGTACGCCATACAAGACCGTTGTTTCGTTGTTTTCTCCATTTTCCTGTGATTCCGAGCTCTCAAAATATTTTTCTGCCTTTTTTTCATAAATAAATTATATACGGAAATAAATAGGAAGGAAGAAATGCATTTAGCTATATTCCATAAATTTTTAATTTGCTAAGAACATACGGATAAGAAACTAAACATAGAAAACGGAAAACACGAAATACGGAGAACGGAGAACGGAAATAAGAATTGTCAATTAATATCGAATTATTCAAACAACGTATGTTAAATAGCTATGTATCAGGAAATAAGAAATTATATACGGAAAGAACAGTTTTGCTGAAGAAACTATAGTAAGTAAAAATTTGGCTAAATGTGAAAATAATAAAAATAATTTTGTTGAAATTATCAAAATATATAGGCTTAAGTTGTTTGCATATCAAAATTTTTTACAATATTGATTCTTCTTTGTAGAACTGAACATAATTATTTTGACAATTCAACAAAATTATTTTTAGATATCTAGTTAAATTTTTATATATTACATATATATTATAATATTTCAACAAAATCGTTTCATTATTAACAACTCGAGATGATGATGTAACATAAGTATAACAACATAAGTATAACGTGGCATAATATAATAAAAGGAAATAAATTTGATACGAAAGTTTAGTTAATAGTTAGTATTTTTAATTAGTTTGAATCCGTTTAATTGATGCTGGTTCAAATGCTGTCGGCATTTCACGCTCGCCTATTTAGAGTTACAGGAAGCACACTATGCAGATTGAATGAATTAATTATTTCTTGTTATATTAGAATCAGCACGCGGTCGTAATCGCACACGTATGGAATAGAGGGGGCACGCATAGTCACGCGTGAACGATCGCGATTAATAACTTGATTTATCGATTTTCAATATCCGTGTTCTCGGTTTCCACGACTTGAAACCCATTTTGCTGACGTGGAATTCGACACCCTTCGAGCTCCACGCGATCTATTCTCAACGTAATTATAACGTTGTTCGCATCTGGTGGTTGAGGTTCTGCTCTATAGCTTGCTACATAGCCTTAAATTCACGCACTGTCACGCGCTGATCTCACAACTGCATTTCACAAAATCAACGGTTCATAACTTTGTAACTCTATATGTCCACCCTTACGTCATACACAAAGACATTCTCGTTTTACTTTATATAGTTTTGATGTCACGTTCTTTCCTTCGAGTAAAAACGTAACAAGCGTTAAAGAATGGCATAAAAATGGCAACATAAAACTGAGTAAATCTATTATTAATGGCATTAAAGCAAGAAGCTGTAAAATGACCGCCTTATTACTAATCTGAATCTACTATAATTTTTGTAATTTGTTTTTGTAGTCTTAACTATTACATAAATTACAAAAATTAGAAAGTTATTATATAGAAAAAAGCAGAATAAATTTAAAATAATGACTTTCCAGCAAATACCAACAATAATATAACTGTTAGTTATAATTTCTTACTCAACAGTATAACTATAATATAAATTATAATTATATACAGTTATATAACATGTAACAGTTATATTGTTGAGTAAAAAATTATATCTAAAAAATTATATCTAAGTATATTAGTATGTAGTTGGTATTTGCTGGATAATTTTAAATTATAACTTAATTAATATATTATAATTTAATTTATATAATTAAATTAAAGACAAATGTACAACACGCGAGACATAAGGAAAAATTGCAATTAAATGATATTTCTATGATTAATATATAAACAATTCCCAATATTAATTGGATGTATGTCACAAAATGAACTGACAGTGCTTTCGCGTTTCAGGTAGCAACGGTGCTCACCGCACTGCTAGCGGTATCGGCACAGCAGTACCAGCGACCTGGCGGTAATTATATTGACGATTATGCCCAATACGACTCCCAACAACCTAGCCAACCGACTCCACGTAGCTACGCGACCGATCCGGACCGTCAATCGGCTGCGCCAGCGAATCCGAAACCGACACCGGTGGCAATCCTGAAGCAAATCAATCGACACAACGAAGATGGCTCGTACACATATGGTTTCGAAGGCGCAGATGGCTCCTTCAAGATTGAGACCAAGCTGCCGACCGGCGACGTGAAGGGCAAGTATGGTTTCGTCGATGACACTGGCAAGGTCCGTATAGTCGAATATGGCGCGGATCAGTACGGCTTCCAGCCGGCCGGTGAGGGTATCACTGTGGCTCCACCAACCCTGTTCGATGAGACCACTAGCAAGGAAGCTCTCGCAGTGCAGGCCTACGAGGAGCAACAACAGCAGCAGCAGCAACAACGGCAACTGCCGCCTGCTCGTCCGGCTTACCAACAACAATCACACACCCAGGCTGTATACGCTCCTGCGCAGGTAGCCCCAAGCAGACCCGCGCTTCCCAAACCTCCCATTTTTACCCCGGCTGCCCCAGCACCCCAAGCGCCCCGACAGCCCCTGCTGCCGCAGAACTACGAACCAGCGCCGTCCTCGCAGCTGTACAACCAGGGACCAGCTCAGTTCAGTCCTGCGCCGCAACAGCCTGACCGTTCTCAGCCGCAGGCCCGCAGCGGCGCGGGCGGTGGTATCCTGGATCAGCTCGCCAGGGACTATGCTCTGCCTCAGGGAGTGGCACCGCCATTGCACGACATCAGCTTCGGTTATTACTAGGCTGTCTAGTCCTACCCCTTTGCTTACTGAAGAGTAGAAGAGTCTGAGATCAATCGTTTGAGCCTCAACAAAATTTTATGCCGCTCAGTTGTAACGCTATATTGAAACTCAAATGTTTTTCATAGATTTACGTTACGTCACTGTAGAATTTAATTTTCGTGTATAGAAATTAAGCGCTATATGGTACTATAATATAGTTATAAGAGTGCGATCTACTTAACGTTGCAAATGCTTCGAAGCACTTGATTGAGCAATCAGAAAAAAGAATTTTATTAACTAACCAATCAAAGAATGCTTCAAAGAATTTGCATCAAATGGACCGGAACCTAAGTATTACGATTGATCCCAAACTCAATTGCTCGTTTACGTGTTGGTCTTGTATTCTATTCGTGAATGAGAAGCGTCGGCAACTGCATAACTTGTATAATTTCGGCGTGACCCACTCTACCTGAAGTGGATGGCAATGTGATTGGTGATTATCGCGAACAGATCATATATTGTAATCGGAAGTTGAGAACTATTAGTCTATTGATGTCTAAAATCGCGATAAAATTCTATTTCGTCCACGTAACATTTTTTTTTCATATTAATTGTATTTAATTAACAATTCAAATACGTATCCACAAGACAAAAAATAATACATCTCATACATATATTTCACAATGTTCTAATAGATAAATTGTGATAAATAATTGATTGACAGCAAAATATAAAATAATTTTGATGGAAATATTAATACGTTATTCAAAGGGATTTTTAGCCTTATCATATTTCCTTTGTCTTTGGAAACAAGGTAAAAGAATTTTTCAAGAGCTTCCAAAAACAAGAAATTATTCTTTGAGAAATAAACATCAAGGTGTGAGTTTTCGACTTCTTATTTTAATTTTTTATTGTAATTTTTTATTTTAATTTATTATTTGTTTTCACGAATATCCATCGAGTTAATATTAGGACATAATATTTGACATTATCAATCATTTTTTATCAATCATTAAAATTATTGTTACGCATAATTATCCAGATAACAAGCGGTATCGATTAGACATAGTAAGAGTTGTAAAAAGAATGTAAATAAAATTTCTCGTCTTTCCCTTTAATGGATGTTCGCTTTTACTCCGGAAAACGCAGTTCACTTTGAGAACTCGCCACTCTGGAGTACTGCGATCAGCTGGAATTGCATTTTCACGACGAGATCCCTCGAGAATATTATGTTAATTGGGCGTGCTTACTATTGTAATTAGATTATTGTAAGATAATTCGAGTGGAATAAAGTGAGGCCAATACTAAATTCCACCGCCTCTATGTAATGAAACGCAAAAAATTTCCGTACAATGCCGGTGTGACGAGATTTCCTGATTTCACCTTTCCAATTATGGTCCTCGTTAGTCATAAAGGCTTTCAATGTTCATATTTGCTAAACGCACGAAAGAATAGAGTCACACCTTCGCTCGAACGTAATAATTCATATCAAATTATCAGATTGTTCTTCGCAGTTATGAACACGATAAGGAAACTTAATTTATTTCGAAGATTGCATGAAACAATAACAATATACGCTCAATTGTATTATATTTTTGCAAACAAATATCAAAATCTGATATTAGTTGTAGAAATTTTTCTAATTATTTTGTGTATAAAAATTATTTCAAAATTTTCTTTATACAAAAAAGTATTTCAATTTTAAATGAATATAATATTGTTCCAATCGCAATATATATATATAAAAAAATAATTTTTGTAAAAATAATTTTGTAAAAATAAAATTTTATTTCTATAAGAATATTCCTGATAACGTTTGTTAAAATTTTTTTTAAATTTTATTACTTAGTTTCTTAATGAATTCGTTCAGTGTACTCAAGAACAGTTTAAAATAGTTTAAAAACGCCTGATGTAATGACAACCAAAGTCACATTGTTGTAGAAACGGCTGCATACGACTGCGATCTTATTTTGTCCTCCTTCTAAAGATTATGAAATACAAGTAAGCATAAACCGGTCCGATTTCTCACAGGTTACGTTTTCGCATAATATGTCTGGCCTTTGTCTTCTACTTTTTGGTTACCAAAATTGAATATTCCCAGTTTGTGCGCGAATAATTTGTGGTTTCTTCAGAATTTCACTATGACGACAATTTGATACATACTTCTCGAAATATTCACCTCTTCCAGAGACAATTCATCACAATCAAATATTACTGTTATATTGAACAAAATGTTTTACTTTCGTTTTCAGAAAGTCTCAAGGTGAACAAGCCGGCATTATACTTTTCACTCTTCAAAAGTTTCTCAGCGATCGGTTCAATGCAAAAAATGCGTATGCGCATTATTACGTATTGTAAATTCTTGATAAAACGCGACCTTGCTGGCCCCGCAATTTTCGCCATTACTTCTTATAGCTTTCGTAATAAAATAAGTCAGAAATAACGCAGCGCGTATACGTAATAGACGTTTCTTTATCGATTACAATTGCTTGTCTATTTATTGTCTTTTATTATATTACTTACGTCTATAGAAAAAGTTATATTATATGATTCTTCTAACAATATATTATATACACACGCGCGCGCGCGCGCGCGCGTGTGTGTGTGTGTGTGTGTGTGTGTGTGTATAAGATTGTCTTTTTTATCATAAAATAAGATATAAAGATATCATATAAGAGAAATATAGAGAAATTTACTCTTAAATCTAAAATGAATATCGCGGTTTTGCTAAATATTATAGTACTAACATCAAACATTATAAGAGGCAAAGATTTAATCTAAATCGTAACATATAAACTTAAATTTATACATATATGCACTTTTGTCTCAAGACAATAAATCAATCTTATCTTTAATTCGAGAAAGAAGAATCGGAATTATTGATCTTAATATTATTTTGTTTTTATATATTTATATAAAGCAGAGAAGATTAAGTAAGTCTAAAATATTTTTGTCACGTTATCAAAAATCCTTTCTAAGAGAATAATTTGTACTTTTGTTTCTCTTCAGTCTTTTACGTACTCATAATTTCTGCAGCAGAATTTGTTTCTTTTCTTTTTAACGTATTGAAAGGCGCCGCATATAATTTTATTTTTGTTTGCATTATTTATGCTGTTATGTCGCACATCTCAAGGGCCGTGCTACAGAGCGCATAATAAATATTCTCTTTCCATTGCCCATCATGTCGATCCATAACGTAAAGACCCACGAATTCGTACACCTATTTATCAGCGAAGGGCACTGTACATCAGTATAAGCACTGCGTTCACGATTACAGGACAAATTGTAATGAGACGTACCTTGGCGTCGCGCCAAACGATCGCGTCATAACGTATCTTTGTGCAAGATGGACATTACTTCATGATCGTGTGACCTTCTCGCTTGTAGAAAAGAGCCATGCCAAGTGTCGCGGACATGACAATGCTTAAAGACTCGTCCCCATTTAACAGAGTCTGGCCACGAGTGATTTTATCAAAATCCTATGAGAAAAAAGGTATATATACATATATATATATATATATAT
>NW_017259490.1:1705305-1725420 GCF_001594045.1 Atta colombica
TATATATATATATATGTACTAAGGAAATAGTACTTATATACATATATCTTCCTCTTTCGTAGAATTTTGATAAATCGCTTACTTCTTAAACTTCATTATAAGATCTCTAACCCTTCTTTTAAAGAAGAAGAAGAAGAAGAAGAAGAAGAAGAAGCCAAATATGTCACGATTGTCTTCAACGGGGTAAACTATAACGTTCGCGCAGTATACAGTACATTAGTGCTACATAAAACGTACACATTGACATTCGCTGCTTAGAAAGCTAAAACGCGTATCGAGATATCGTCAATTATCACCTTAATCTAATTCTTTTTAGAATCTCAATTATTCTTATCGACTTACTCGTTGATTATAGACTAGCGATAACGCGCGACTCGGTGACGAGGTAGAACATGACTTGCGCTATAAAATTCGTAATGAAGGAAAATCACGCGTGGCTCGTGAAATTATATGTACACGCTAGTCGTAACGGGCCGTTGACACTTGTCAGCCAGGCCAGTCACGCAAAACGCTCCGTCGGATTTCAACATTAGATGCCAGGCTGGCAAGCTTCACCTACCTCGGCTGAATTTATGCTCTCCGTTGGAGTTGCACGAAATCTACGATAACGTTGATGCAAGCAATCGTGACTTTTAATCGAGGCACAATTTGGAGGAAATAATTGAAATTTTTCTGTCATAATGTCATATTTTTTCACTAAACATGATTTGTTCACATATATTAAACTTAGAATTTTCTAAATTTATTAAAAGAATTATGATCTCCTTTTTTTCTTCTCGATTTAAGTTTATTTCTTTGAATTTCAAAAATGCTAAATACAATTAAATTGTTTAAACAGCTCGACTAATTTATTACGAGAAAAAATATTTCATAATTCATCAAGATAATTAACACTAAAATTACAAAAGCAATCAAAATAAACGTAGTTTATAAGTTTTTATTAAAATTATAACAGTGCGTTTTTTGTTTGACCTTCATTGCAATATGTAAATAGGTTAATTTATTTTCCCTCATCTTTAAAAGAGATATAAATATAATATATTATGAATAATACAAATGGATATATATTAATCGTTGTTGGTTCTAATATCAATAACGGTAAGTTCCGTATAAATGCGTAACGGAGTGATAGTCTCCGAATAAATTTTTACGCAATACAGGAAATAAAACTGATTAAATTACGAGTTGCACGCAAGTTACAAGTGAATAACGAAGATATATGTAACGCTCCTGTAAACACTTAGACCGGATCTGCGAGTGTGAAAATAGCTTCGTGAAAATAACTTTCCCCTTCGAAAGTTTTAAGACGGTCAGCTGAGCGCCATGGAATCCGCTCGCGATCACATTAAGATGTATAGCAACAATAATAATGAACTATATATCAACTCAATATAATTCTCTACATATTATACAAATATATAGTCGAAATATTACGTGATTGTGTACAATATATTCATAATTGTTAGAGATACCAGAAAAAAATTATTTCTATTATATTCTAATTTCTTTTTTACAATTTCTTAAATTCACGTATCTTATCTTTTTATATTTAAACGTCACTAATGTTTTCTAATTTTATATTTAAAATTCTTCGCGCAGAAACATAATATGTAAACATAATATTATAAATATGATAATATATTGAAAAGAGTATAGTTTTAAAATCTCAAAAATCTCTTTAAAAAAATCATGCTAGAAATTGAAGAATTCTGTTGTTTATATAATATAATAATATTTTATATCATTAGTTATTGACAATAACAATGCTGTGATAAAGATAGTATTATAACTTAAGCAGATCAAACAATTGTACATACATCTGTTTCTTACTGTCAAGCGACTTCATTACTGTCACAACATTGTGGATCGCTAATGCTTCGTGATGAAGTCAAGATGATCAGCTGAGCAGAAAATGCCGCAGCATTGATAATGAACCAAGTGTCTAGGCACGTGCCTCTTCTCGCGTGGAGATGAATCGATGCTTCGAGAAGTAATAACATCGTGTTCCACGTTTCGCGCGGTGCCGGCGCCGCAAGCGTATCCATTCGCCTCGTCTTTCCATTGATGATACCGAGAGTGAACTCGAATACGCCTCCATCCGACCTAATAAAAGCAAGTGAATGCAATTTCTTCCTGAGAAATTGGCTCCGATATCGATATAAATCTTGAAACGGAATAAGTAAGTATTCACTTGAATACTGCGGCTGCTACGCGTCGCCATTTATTGCTATGAAATTTTATGATAATTTCACAGAAATTTGAAAGCCGGCTGTATCGCGAAAGTCGCCGATATATTTCCGCGGAATTGAAATCTCTCTAATGGACTACTTTTATCGATTTTATGCGATACTTACACTGCTGAGGATGCAATTAATGCAATTAGTACCGGCATTTGCGTGATAATGTCCTCTCACTATTGTTCAAGAATTACTCAATTTGAAATCATTTTTTTAGAATCGATCCCGATGTATCAAATATTTATATCCACATTATGATTAAGCAGTGCAGAATTACATGAGCATGAATTGATAATTGACTTTGCCTTCATTATTACAAATTCGATAAGCTGATGAATACAAGCAGACACGCCGAATCGATGACTATATCGATTATGCTAAGTATTCTTCCGTCCATAATAACAACGAGCGAAAGCGTATCGTCATCTTTCAGGCTTCACATAGATCGCGCGCGGATGCTTCGCAACTAACTTAAGAAATAGGAACATCAATTACCCCGTGACTCTCCCGAATTAATATACATCATTCTCGCGCGGCACCTGAATGTGATATTAGCCACTCCATCGCGGTCTCTCCGTCACTTTCTTCTTCTCACTGGTGCTCATCGTCCTTAAGATCCACCGAGACCGTTTCTATTGATATTTCTATCTGCGTTTGCTGCGCGATAAAACCAGTAATATCGTGGATTATTAAATATTGTTTCGTTTATTTCACACCTGAGTAAAGATATTTATTGGAAAATCTCAAGATTTCACTGAGAAAAGTTTCTGATTGAAAATGGATGAACCAGAAGATTCTATCAATCAGAATTCTGGTTATCTCAACTAGAATTATAATAGATTCAATCAAAAAATTCTTAATTTTCTATATATATTAATTTTGTACATTTTCAAGCAGAATTCTTGTTAATCAATCAGATCTCTTTTTCCAGTGCTTATTTATTTTGTTTATTCTAATGCAAATAAACAGAAACAGGATGTTAAAAATGAAAATAAATGGAACGTAACAAGCGTAATTTATAAGAAATAAATCAATAATTCGTAGAAAAAGTAGTTAGCAACTGTAAGATTTTTTTAATATGATCGGTTCTTGCTTTTAGTTTCTCACTGGAGCTAAAGTATAATCAATCATATTAAAGATTCTTGTAATAGTTGTAAAGCTACTTTTTCTGCAATTAATATTTATTAATGGCTAGATACCTAGAAAAAGAATTTTTTACCGAGAATTTTTTATTCGAGTTCGAATGCCGGCTGAAGTAATATTATTTACAATAAATTATTTATAGTTCTAAAAGATGCTTATTAACATCGAATGCTTGTTTACATCTTTTTTTCAAAATGCTTATCAGCATCAATGTTATTAAATTGCTCATTAATTTAATTTATGATATTACTATCCCATTTTGGTTTATGACTGCGTTTTAAGACTGAAAATGATTTCGGCGTATTGTAGTGTTACACAGCGACATGTAAATTAATACCGAAAATATTATTTGAGCACTAAAATAGTGCTCTAGTTTTGTTCTAATGTCATTACAGCATTACACAATTATAATTTTTTTTATTTTTTCTAAATAAAATTCTTCTAAATTATAAAAGCTTATATTATCATAAGTTTAAAATAATCACTGGTTACACTCTTTATTGTCTATTATAATTCATACTATTTTATTAATTATTGATCTAATTATATTCTCAAAGAATATTGCCTTAGAATACATTTCTTTAAAAAGTGGAATTGAATCTCATTTTACGAATGCGAAGTTTTTTGCTGAACGCAATCAATATCTATTAATGAAATGATAAGAAAAATATTCTTTATTTTTTCTAGATAATTTGTTTTAAATAAAAGCCTCGTACTATCATAATTATTTATAGAATGTCGAAAAAAAGAAGCATATGGTATACTAATCTCAGGATCTCTTTTAGTGACTGCATTATATTTTTATTAATGTTAAAATTAAAATACGCAATATAATTACATGCAAATATTAGACCAAAGCAAAAAAAGAGTTTAAATAAAAAAAAAGAACTTCCATAAAATGTATTCAGTAGAACATCAATCTCGAATGTATTCACCCACGTGTACAAATTTTTCTCACGACCCTGCACGATCTGGTCTATCGTTCGATCTAAACTTTCGTATGCCAATCCGCCATGCTCGCTCGCATAATGCATGTTATTTGCACGCACTTCGTTGTAATTAAGCAGTGTAAAATTGCTGTGAGTACGAAGTGATAATGACTTTGGATTCAGAGCATTATAAAATTAAATAAATTATCAATGAAAGAAAAACAACACTCACACACTAATATCACGGTTAGAATCAGTCTACATATAAACCCAACTTTCAACAATTCAATTGTAAAGAAATTGCTTGACGAAAACTTCACATGATCAATTGTTGTCATAAACATACGATCATGAGCTGAGAGATTCAATTGACAGAGATGTATGCGAAAGTATAACATAAGATACGGAAGAAACCCTGCTACGTGCCACAACGCAGAATCGTTTTAAAATAATAATTAATACGCTAACTCGCTGCTCATTTGTGCAGTGAATATCCCGAGGGGATATTCCATTATCCTATATGAACTACCTTTCCATCATCATATCTCGATAGACGCTGACAATCTAATTTGACATGGGGCACAATGTGGCGAAGCGTTGTTTCAGGCGCGCGTACACAGAATCAGTTCTCACGACCCTATCCGATCTGATTCTTGTACCCCTTTTCGGAGCTCATGTCGAATGACCACGCACATTTAGCACATTTTCAATGTGCACGCAATTACAAAAGATTTTGCAATCGCAGTGGAGCGCGTGCTTGTTTGGCAATGGCCATGTCATCGGTCCTCCCTAGACACAGAACCTAATTCGCGAGTGTCGCGGTGTCAAAGAGGACGTAGCTGTTATCCGACGACGACCGGGCCCCCACTATAGGCAAAAGCCTTCGTGTAGGTTATAAAGGACCGAGCACGGTACTATACGGCTGCACTCTCTCAGTGAAACTCTCGGAGGATCGTTCCCCAACAAGTAGTAGTACCTCCTCTCCTTGTCAGCAACGCGTGCACCATGAGGATTATATTACTGGTATGTGTCAAATTATTCGGTTATTTTGTTGTAAGCGCGTGATTTCCATCGACCGTGTTCTCTTTCCGCGGTTAATCGATTTCTTATGTTCACCTTTCGGAAACACCTTTCGGAAATTTTAACGTGTTATAATTCTGATGTTTATTTCTTTCTAATATCCGCATTTCATATAACGCGCGTAATGCACTATATTTGTGAAAAATTGATATAAAGGAAAATTTAATAATGTTTGACGAAAATAATAACGTTTCAAATATTTCGTGTATATATTAATGCATCGATATTACAGCGGTACATATTGCAAAAAAGTTTTCGAAACTAATAAGTACATAAATCAAAAAAAGATATATAAAAGATTTTTCTGTTCTTTTTTAAACTTTATTTAATGTATTCTATGGAGAGAGATATGTTACATGCAACAATAGAAACTACAATATGGCAATATAATTAATTTTTTTACATTCTTGAAATTGCTTAGATCTTTTTTATATTATACATTATTTTACATTATATTATATAGATGTATTGAGTAGATTTATTATTTAAATTTTTTTGTCACAAAATTGACTTATAAGTACTAATTACTATTGATAATTATATTTGTATCATTGACAATAAGATTGTTTAAAATTAGTATAAATATTTTTTTTATATATTCATTATTTTATCGTTGTATCGTGAACATTTAAATTATATAAGAAACATTTATATGTTTTACACTAAAATATTAATTAAAATATTAAATATTAAAAATATTAATCGTGGTGTTTAAAAACTGATTATTGTTATGTGACCTATATCAAATTAACTGTCATTAACGCAGGAAAATCAGAATCTCGATAAGATCTATGCAGTTCATTATTGCAATTTACGTGCGCGCGTGTGAAAACATTTATAATTCATATAGACGGCACATGATTAACAACGGAAAGTGAATTGTGTTCGCCCACTTGGTGTTCCATGCATGGCCACGAGAATTTTCGCTAGAAAAATCCTCTTTTTATCATTCATTCGTGCGAAAGACCTGTCAGACCCGAAGAAGCTGTTGAACTCTAAAATTGCAACAGTTTTCCCGCGAACAGTTGTGAATTAATTGTATTCCGCAAGAAGTTGTTGACATCCGTTACCTTAATGAACCCACACCCGGATGGTTGGGCAATGTAATCTTTTGTTGAATGGGAAGTAAACTCGCGTCTCGAAATCCACGGGTCTGCGTTCAAAAACATTATCTGAATGTATATATCATGCAAAAAAATATTTTGTTGCTCCAGCTAGAATTACAGCTTTTTTTGTATCCGATAGAAAATTATGTATCATGCAGACAGAATTTATAACACAAATGTAAATTCTCTGTCATTTATATGATTAGATGCAATAGATATCCAATATCGTAGTAATTGCTAGAAATTGATCTATTTTAGCTATTTTTCATACTTAGATAATTTTCATTATAACTGCAAGATCATTTTTTTGAGTGTAGTATCATTTTATTTTTGTTTATTGAAATTCGATGATCAATAAAGATAAAAATGATGACGTAGATGCATCCAGGTGAAATTTTTAAAAGCTACCTTACAAATATGATTACGTTGATTACGGCCGATTTCGTTAGCCTGATATTTTTTGCGTCGACTTGCACTTTTCAAATATGCTCATTACGTGCCTTATTGATTAATAGTGAAAGTTCTATTCATATTCTGGTTATAGCTGTCGGCATTGTTATATGCTGCTGGTCCATGGTTCACCTTTCTTGACCCGTGTCGCTTAAGATCGATAGACACAATGTTTCTTCTTTTATCTGTAAAGTTTTCGCATGACCAATAACTTGAGTCAGCATTATTGAAACTAAATTTGTCTTGAAACTAAATAATTACATTCATGCACTTATTCAAAAGCGCATAATAATCAATTACCACGTGTGTTCTTACACTCATAAACAACAGACCTGGCAAGCTGTTGTGGGAATATTTAATAATTGCCGATTTCACCCGTGCACTTGCAGCACAAGTATAACTCGCAAATCGTGCGAAGAAATACACAAGGATCCTGTATACGGATATTAATGTCGATTTCTCCGATTCCTTTTCTCGCGGCTTGGCATAAGGCGACAATTAAACACTTATTAATAATTCACGAGCGTTTCTATATCATGATTGTTTCCTTATTATCTCTCACTTTTCATAGCTCGATCTCTCAGACGGGTTCATTACTAAACAAGAGTTTAATAATAGGGTTTTATTTAGGTACAGACAAAAAGAAAAATACAGATCAATATGTCTAGAAATACAAAAGTACAAACAAACGATCCTTCGAAAAGGAACATCAGCAATACTGCTTTTCTTAAACTCTGAAACTCTCTTAATGAAATACAATTTAATACAATTTGATACATGAGAAATGGAAGAAAATCCATGAAGAATCTTGAGGAATGACATTAAAATTTTTGAAGAAATAAGAAGACGAAAGAAGAAAAGCAGAGTTAAAACTCTAGCACACAAAAATCTTAAGCAGTAAAACATAAACAGTAAGAAAATCAAGATGTTGGATTTGCTACTATTTACGTTATAGCCTTACGGTCTCTACTGTAATTGGCCAATTTACTTACTACTTAGGTTTTATTACTCAAGTTTTTTGTGCGCTATGGTCCTTAATCGCATGAAACGCAGATGATCTCGCACGCACATCGCAGATTGCTGAAGTGGAAGCGGAATAATTCCGGATGCGTGTATGTACGAAATGCCTCGAGTCCGATAGTAAGAAATCACAGCGCGATTGGCACAATCTGCGACCTGGAGAACTGCCTGGGGTAGTCCGATTATTGGCACTTTCACCGATTACACAAATATGGGACGTCTGTTTTCGCGAAACTTTTCGCAGCGATACGTTGCACGATATTTTCATCGTCGACATAGGCTAATCAAGATTCCTCCGGTGGCAGTACGTCATTGATACCAAAAGCAGAAAGCGCGTGTATGCACAACAGCATTTTTCTTTTCGTCAGCTGAATCAACAGCACTTCTCCCAGTTTTCGATACTGGCAATCGCGAGAAACCGCGATGGAAACATCAGTTTCCAATGACGCAGCTGGTCTGTCACAAAGATCGAACGCCAAATCAAGCGACACTTTTTCTTCGCTCGATTGAAATCGTTCAAGCACGAACGATGGCGATATACAAAATACAAGTGTCACTTGCAATAAAGAAAAACAAATGAAAAAAAATGACTTATCGCGACTGACATGATCATTTTCGACGGCGATCGTCGAGAAACCCGATTTGCCGGAGCCGTCAGAGATACGATGACGACGAAGGAGAAACCTCGGTAACGCCGAATTGCGAAAGCGAGGCTAATATATATAATAGGAGCAAATCTCTCGCCCGCTTTCAGCAGCGATTCTTCGGCGATAAATGATCCTCGGGATGCGGAGACTTCATTCTCTCATTCGCCGCGGGTCCTTCCTTCGTTACGCGTCTCAAAGATATTGACATGCGGTCGATACTAAGCCATTGTTACAGAGAGCACATCACGGTTTATGGCCTCCTTTTTACTGCCATTGCGCAACAGGAAATCGATTACCGCATGCTCAATTATATCGGCTCATCGAACACGTCAATTTATGAACGCGCACTTTCGATGAAAAATCGGATGCAATCTCAGTAAATTCATTTTTTGTTGTTACAAACACGGAATACAGCCTGAGACATAATTGAAAGGTACAAGTAATACGAACAGGGAATAACAGATTTCAATCTATCTGTATTCTAGTATACACGGTTTCTAATAAATTGAAATCTGTTCCCTATTTCTATAACGTTCAATTATTCACAGGCTTTACTTTAGTGCTTTAGTGCGATTTAATGCGCTTTAAAAAAAGAAATTTTCTAAAATGTGAGATTTCAATGCTGTAACTGCTCAGCTAATTAGCATTCCGAAGCGGATTTTCCCGTTTTTATCGCTTAGCCACGGCGTGGCGGCAGTCTCGTAGTCTCATTAGGCAGCCGGTTCAGAAGAAAATGTGAGAGCAAGAAATATATCGCAACACATGAGAGGCTGGTAAATCCATAAATTAAGGGCATGCCGATCTTTCGAGTGACTTGGAACGCTCCTTTCGAAACTGCGCCGTTCAGTGTTATAATTATGCCCGGTATTGTGGATGCACAGGCGGGCAAATGCATTAAGTTTGCCGCATAAGGTAGGCGGGGTGGTTTAGAAATATCGGGTAGATCGTTGCGCACACATCCCGCGTAGCGACGAAGCTGGATTCGCGATGGCGTCTTGCGATATACCTAGAGATGAAACCCTCAATTACGGTAATGAGATTAATTCGACGTTAATCTTCCGCATTCGAGAGGAAATTCGAGTGGGTGTCCTTTTTCTCGCAACTTTCCATATTCGACATCACTTATTTATTACAACAATGACAAAAAAACTAAGATTTTTTTTAGAAAATGAGTTTGAATGTCTTGAAATTTTATTAAAATTTTATGATATTAATTTTAAAATGTAATTTTGGTATAATAACTGATTGTACAGGAATGTTCTTTTATGATTTTAAAATACCTTCCTTCTTTTTTTGTGTTCCTTTTTTTTACTATAAGTAATTCCAAAATGGTAATGTTTGAGCCATGTCATTGCTGTAACAAAAAATAAGCATATCAAATATGCTTGTGACATTAATTAATTCCTTTAATTATTTTATTTAATTAATTTCAATTAAATTATTAAAATATTTATATTGAAATCAATTACTCTATTAAAATATTACTTATATTATCACAAAGATAAAAAAAATAGAATATTTTAATAGAATCCAGCAGGAATTAATTAAAGAATAAGGAAAAATTAATTTATTCAGTAATTAAGATTTCGATTCACAAAAATCTCTTAAAAATCCCTCTTTATATAATTCCAGAATCAACGTTTCAACAATTTGTTTATTAACGAAAATCAATTACAAATTGATGCTAGAATTTGTGTCATGAAATGAAAATACGATGGGATATTGATGCGCACCAAATTGCGCGCTTATTAATTTGCTTTCAACTTTCCCGCAATCTGAAAAAGTATGCAGCCGAATGACATTCTAATGATAAAGAAAAACGAAAGTTAGAGACTAGCGAGTGCGCTAGTCTTTAAGGCTGGCTAGTCGTAAATACAAAACTCGGCTTGGTTTCGTTGGCCGGACGGAAGAAAGTGAGAGCGAATGCTACGCAAATGGATCACCGGTGTGGTCAGCGCAGTTTTCAGAAGACAAGGGCACTCCGTGCGCCATACCAATGTATGCGCCCGATGCCCATACGAAATGAATCACGTTCGCTCTCGCCGCGCGCGAAACCACCCGCAAGTATACTCGAGCCTCTTTCCGAGCACTGCCTTTGTTAACGCCAAGCTCGCGCATGTACGCCACGTCGCACTTTCAAATATTTGTTTCGACCTTACGTGAGAACAGTCGCGGGCGCGTTCGTTTATAGTCGGGGCGCAAATCAGCTATAAACTCGTTCATTCTTTCGCTCGTTCGTTCTCACTTCCGGTGGGTATCGAAACGCCGAGAGAACGAAAGCTGAGACGTTTCGAGGCATCTTCTCTAGCGTCGATCGAAAATTCGCGCGCGCGAAAATGCCCTCTAATCGAGAAAGTCATCTTCCCGCGTCGCTTTAGAAAGACGGCGCGGGAAAATAATAGAGCTAGATAATGAAAGCTGTCAGGTTGATTCTTTACGTGGCCGATCTACATCCTTATGGCGTCCTCGTCGGGGCCGCGTTCGACGTAATCGAGACGTCTTACATATGACTTTCGCTTGTTGATAAACGTGGGCGCTACACGGTTGCCCGTAACGCTCATTGTTGCACGCCTGTTATCATTGGCATCTACACACGCGTCGCTGCTGCGCGAGAAGAAATCTGAAGACAGGTGTCGAAAGTAATGGAAAAAATAAGTCTTATTTAAATGTCAGCGTTTCAACAGTGGCGGATTAACATATCTCTCGCCATTCTTTGAGAGATGTCTGAGCAATCTCGTAACTTTCTACCGTCGCAAACATTTCTTTCATTTTTTTTGACGCGATGCAATTTCTCGTAACTCCCAGCGATGTGTACGCTACGAATCTCCTAACAAACTCAAGACCTTGAGATGTTACTCTCCACCCATCTCTTTCCGTGATTTCAATTCTGGATTGGGATTATATCACAATATAATTACAGAGGCAATGGATTATTTGGGTTGCTTTCATCATCCGCCTATCTTTGCCAGTGTTGCTATTCAGCATTATCTGATTCTCGTGACACAGCGGATTTTATATGATTATTTTATTCATGATTGTTTTTTATCAATTATTCCTATGATGAGTCTGAACCGGTAACGCTTCGATGATTTCCTATGTGAGAAGAAATTCAATCTGCAAGGTTAAGTGGGATTTCCATACACTTTGTGATTATACGCTGTTGGCGGATTCATTTCTTATCTTAATCATAATATTCCTTCTTGAGCATCAGTTGTATAAGCAACCTCAGACTAAAATTGCATCAATGCTTTAATCACATTACAATTAGAATATTACGGGTATCGCGTTTCTCCTTCGAATTAACTTACTTATCTGAATAAGCATTTGCGTTTCCATTTTTTATAAGTTACAAGTGCCGGAAACAACATTTTACTCTCGGAACTGTTATTTTCCGCATACTATTTATCACATACTGATAAATAAAACAAAGATTCATAGACGTTCTCATGGCAGTTTGTATAATATATTCGTTACGTCACCATCTTCATTCGGGAACAGAATTGATGTCTGTGTAAATAGTGTTCCGAAAGTATCCTTCCTGGTGCAATTAATCATGTCAGGCTTGAGATAAAGCGGATCCGATACGCTCGTCAGTCGTTTTACTAATTACCGATAATAAACGCTGAGTTCATCAAAAACGAATTCACGATCGCGACGCAGCTTCCATTGCACCACTTCCGGAAATCTGAATGTGGAAAGTTGCGGGCGATTTATTCTAACTACTTCCTAGCGTGAAACATGAGAGAAACGTTCACCAGATCGGTTGTCAGCGACCGATCTACATATATTAACGTATAAGGATATATGTGCAGAAGGGTGCGTACGTGTCTATGTGTATATGTATATGTGTCATAAAATCGATAACGTGGCTGTTGAGAATCGCAACCGGTCGTCGCGCAAGTCTTATTTTTTTTTTTTTTCTTTCGAAACTAAACGCGTCACCTTCACCGTGAAAGGAACTTGTTATCCTGTTCCTTGATGCCGCGTGCGCGCTCTTACCGTTACGTTTATCTATCTGCTGCACAACAACCGGGACCACTATTACAAGTATTATATATAGTAATATTTCCCACAAGCACTCTCGCTTTCAAGACTTCCTCAGATTTTTTACGTAAAACGGCGTACAAACAGCGCGCGTTACGAGATCACCACTAATCGTAGATCGGTAATTGGCTCTCCTGCTTACATGATTGATCCCACGCGAGGTTCTTCTAAAAACCCACGGCTCGTCGAGTAAAGTGGATATTGCTTATTAATCGTCTCCCGCCATCAAATTGTACTCGGCGTAAAATTGAGCGATTGTGAATCTTGGCGGCAAGTAATTATTTTGTTGTTACATAATACAGTGAAGATTATGTCTTTTATAAAAATCATGGGACTAATCAGATGAAAAATTTCTTTGAGATAAACTTGGATAATATGACTCTTTACAATACAAAAAGACATACTTTAATTTTTGTTATCTTTAATGTTATATTGGTATCTTTCCCGTGGCGGAATAGATATAGGTAACTAATGTAACACTATTAAGATAACAAAAATTAAAGTATATTTTTAAAGATGTCCATCTTACTCAAGTTTAGCTGTGTATTTTTAAACACAGTATTTTTAAATTAATTAAGAGAAAAAATCCTATTATTTCGATTAAAATGAGTCTTAATATTTAATAATATTCATAAGGAAATTTGCAAATACATTTTTTCAGTTCGCATAAACTGTGCACCGATTTGTTTGCCGGAAAGAAAATGAATTATTTCTTTTATTTGATTTATCAATCTACTTTTTATTTAAATAATATTTTTTAATTTTTATCAACAACAACACTTATAATTAATCATGTGATTGTATCCAATATCCTCTAGCTAAGCATTGCGACTTTTGCCGACCTCAATAACTGAAAACTCAGATTCAAAATAGGAAACATTCTGACAGAATAAAGGCACAATTCTACTTAAATTCTTTTTTCGGAGAGCTTTTTAGCTTTTTTATATAATATTGATCATAATAGAGAAGTATTGTAACAGATAACTTCTTAAAGACATTACACAAATTTATTTGATATTGTACAAATTTGTGTATAATAAAAAAGTAATAAGTTATTTTAATTTTTAAATTAAGATTTTGTAATTAGACCTTTGTTCTGCCCATTCTCTCAATTGAAAAAATGAACAATATTTTTAATATTTATTTGGGTGCAGTAAAGATTTAACTCTTATCTAAATGCTTCGCGCGTTATAGAAATAATATAGGCGTATGACTCAACCCAATTCGATTGCTTATAACTTTCATAAAAATGTACATATTGCTTACAATGATCATAAAAATGTACATATAAAAGTTTTTTTTAATTAAAATGTCAAATACTAAGAAGCATAACGGTACCAAACTATATACGTACAAAAAAGTTATAAGCAATAGAAAAGCGAGGGAAAAGCATTAGAAAAGAGAGAGATATGTCATAAAAAGATGTTTAAAGGTTAACTATCCACGTAATTATCTACAATCAGCAAATAGGTCATATTGCATACAATCATCTTGCTTCTTTTTCTTGTTATTTTGATTGATTTGATTTTAATTAAGTGTTTCATATTTCAAGACAAAAAGGAGATAATTTAGCGCCGCCCGTAAAAACGTTATCCGCGCAAAAATAATCGAAATTAAAGATACGAGTGTACGCGCGAGAAGAAGGACGTATGCTTATTGAGCGCGGCGAACGCGGATTTGCGCGGCGCAACGATTCTTCCTTTCTCCGAACAGTTTCGCGCGCGGGGGCTCACAGGCTCACTTATAGTCAAGGCGTGGTGCGCCATAGTCGATTGCGCCCAACTGGATCGGGCCACAGACCGAATGTGTCCGTGCCTCTCACTGTATGTGACTGGCATGCCACAACGTTGATTACAGAGCCCTACCTCGGCGTCACGATTTTCCACTAACCCGAATCAGATGGAGGAGTCATTAGCCTGTACACTCTTTCAATGGTTCGGACAGTTGCGAGCGCATATACCGTGGCCGACGATAATGACGACGTTGCAAGTCTTCTCGTCGATTTTGTCGAAACTCTGCTGCGCGCAGAAATTCTCCGCACGGGTCCGATAATCGCGAATCGGTTTGTACCACCGATCAAAGACCTTTCCTATTTTCAGGGAGCGCTTAGAAGCGGGTACGCAGCCAATTTCGTTTCCCTCCGATCGTTGGTTAGATAATCGAACAGTTTACCTCGATTCTAATGATCGGGCGAGCGTCTAAAAATTCAGAACCCGGAAGAATCGAAAAGCTTCGAGAGCGACAGTGTCTGGTTTTGTCAATGATGGCGACGGATAGTTACGGATTTCGCGCTATTCGTAAAAATTCTGCGTGTATCGATTTATTCTCTTTGCTCTCTCTCCTCGCTCCATCGATTTAAACGATTGGTTCGTAGAAGGTGACGAAAACACGAAAGTGGGATATAGAACTGTACCTCTGAATAGCTAATCATCTCATTACAAATCTCGCGAACTTTATGTTTGCAATTGAATTTCGCGACTACGAGCTTCGGCTGAGCAATCAGACTTATGAGAGACCACTTTCGCATACTTCTTGACCACGTTTGCGACATCGTCCCATTTGTCATGTGTACGCCGAATTGAGTCCGGCGGCTGTTTCGTCAGCACGCAACGCGCTACGTCGTCGTCGTCGTCGTCGGCATTGAAGAAAGGCGTCAACATTTTATCACGGGGTCGACTTGGAAATTAATCGGCGCACACCCAAGAGAGCACACTGCAGCCATATCGTTCGGCTCGAAAGTCCTAGAACGTGCCTTCCCATCCCAAGGACGGATCGTGTGCCAATCGTCGAATATTACCAATCACCTGGTCTTCGCGAAGTCGAGTGAATCGATCTTATCGGCGCTCGACTGGCGCGAAGCCATTTCAAGGAGCGAATATTATCATGCGGAATCTAACGATTACTTCGTATATCCGTGTCCGAACATAAATTCTCTTCATTATTCTCTAAACGGTGCTGATAGTAAAAACAAAGATCGTTTTATGACGACGATAAAAATTAAAAGACAAGATACTGATTATGTACGCATTATTAACAGCATTAATTGAAGCGATTGAAGATACGAATCTAAAAGCCTGAGAAAGTAAAAGGCTCATTAATTCTCCACGCATCATTATATAAAAACGTTAAACCTGCGTTCCTGACACTTTCGATTGACTCAACGCAATCGAAGAATAATAGACTTTTTTTTTCTTCGCGTGTCTATCTTTTATATTATTGTAGTCAGCAAGAGATACACGGCGTTTCCTGTGGGTCGTCACTAGGTGTGGTTACCGCCGCCTGTCTTTTGTGCGCGCGCGCGTTTTGCTCTCGACTTGGTTCAAGGAGATCCAGAAGCGGCTGGCATGGCGGCGCGGCCGACAACGACAGCGAAACATGCGCGTCGAGTTACATTACGACGCTCTGAATCTGAATCTCTTTCTCTCTCACGATAGGCACGCCGACTACGCTCTTGCCTCGCCCGTATTCGGGTCAGCCGAGTAGTAGAAATTACGTAACACGTGTGCGCCGGGGCGGTTCCCACCGAGAACCGCCTTACCGGAAGTCGAGATCACATTTTGTCAGAGGACTCACGGTCAGCCTCGCGGAAAAAAACGCGTGAGCGTTTCGTTCCCATAAGCGGTAGAATGATGAATTCCGAACTGGGAAATATTGAAAGGCTGTTTAAATAATGACTCACAACCCAGATAACAAGCTGATTGAACATTTGTCCATTTTTCTAATATTGTTAAAATGATGACGAACGACTTTGCTACTTAGAAATAGAATAATCTTGGAAATAGAAATACAAGGAAAAAATTCTTCCTTACAAAAATCTTGTATATAATACGTATCTCTCTTTTAACTAATTTACAAAATATTAACATCTCTCTTTTCGTCAACTTCATTAAGTGTATGTATTTTTGTAATCTTTGCTAGTACAGCATTGATTATTAATGCAATAGCAATTGAGTACATTGTAAATCTGGATCATTAATAATCTGGTCGATCAGATTTAATTTATAAGATCTGATAACCGATTAGTAATTCATAAAGGAATTTGAAGCATTCGCGACAACAAAATTCACGTTATAAATGGAATTTAACAGACATAGTCGTGGAATCAGAGCAAATATAGATGTAATCTAGCAAACTCTAACCTTTTACGACGTAGCGGCCATATACTACTCGTGCTCTCGTTTAACAGCCGCGAAGCCGAGCATTCGGTCGCATTCGAGTGAGCGATAAGGAATTTTACGCGCATACTCACTGATCCGCGAAACTCGCTCTCTCCTCGCTCCATCTTCTGTTTCCTATTGACTATAAGCGTATCTCTGTAACGCGGATCTGGCTTTGTGCATAGAAACTAGACTAGTCGGCTAAGACCCATATCCATTCCATCTCGACATGGCTCCAACAATTTCGATTACGCTTCTCGCGTGACACGATAAAACCACGTATCTCCCCCATGCGCCGCAAGTAAAAAATCGCCAGCGTCTGACATGCATTGTATATTTCTACTTAATGCCACTGATACGTGTTATTAAGTTTCAGTTGTTTCTCGAAGCACATAAATGTCGAGGTCAGATTTCTCAAATTCTTTCCCATTACTTCATAAGATTATTTCTCTATAAAAAGTCAGGTTAAATGTATTATATCGATTAAATGTAGTGTAAAATGATATAATTCTGAATACGATATACAATTCCAAACAAAATAAAATTTGAAACCAATTTTCAGAATTCAAGTTTGGTAATCTTAATATTATATGAAGGATATTAAAGAACAAAAAACTAAACTTGAATCTCGAAAGTGAGACGCGAATCTTATTTAATTTAAAATTGTATAATATTCGACTGTATCATCTCACTCTCTCTCTATATGTTTAATATAAAAATATTTCAAAGTGATAAAAAGTAGAAACACTGATCGTGCACATATTACAAATATTGTTTCCTTGAAAAATTTTAGAAAACAAATATTTTACCTACGTATCTAATTTATTCAGATTTTAATAGAATTAAAAAATTTACAGATTGCGATTTCCGAAAAAAATCGAAAATGATCTCACTTCCTGTTTTCACTTCGCCTTTTCTAAAAATTTCGATCTGACAAGAGCACCGACCACTTTCTTCTGTGCGCAACACGCGTAACGTCGTATCAACACGTTAATGATCATATCCCCGCACACTAATACTCTCGCAATAGCGTGTGTGTTGTCTACCATAGTAAATTCTTCTTCATTGCCAGGTAATCTCGGCGTGTCTGCTCGTCCTAACGGAAGCACGGCGAATGCAGATCCGGCCTCGCGTGACAGGGCCTCAAGTGTACTACGAAGAAGAGGACAATCAGGCCGCCGAGGACGAATTCGACACTGTGGCAGTTTATCAGCCGCGTACTCGCGCGCTTCCTTCGCCACGATCTAAGGATGCGCTGCATGGATCAAAACCACCACCAGTACAGACAATCAGGAATTATAATAAGGTTAATGACGACGGATCCTTCACCTTCGGTTACGAGGCGGCTGACGGTTCCTTCAAGGAGGAGACTCGCGGTACCGACTGCGTCGTGCGCGGCAAATACGGCTACATTGATCCAGACGGCAATAAAAGAGAATTCACTTATGTCTCGGGCAATCCCTGCGATCCAAACGCACCAAAGGAAGAGGAAGAAGAGGAACCTGAAAAGGAGGAAGAGGAGCTCTCTGGACCGGCGAATTATCCCGTGGTCAGGCCAGTACCTCGACCAGTCTCAGTGAGACCCACGTATCATCAACCTACTACTCGTGCACCCACTACGATTTTCCAGACCGAGTATCAGCTCGATGATGATGCTAGCCAAGAATTGACCGAGGATGATCTGAAGCCGCAGCTGCGACCATCAGCCTTTAGAAGACCCTCGACCTTAGTGCAAGTCACGCCTTCCACCGCCATTTATGAATCTTCGCCGTCCTCCAATCCATCTCTTTTTAGGCTAGCTTCTACTCCGGCCCAATATCAGACTACTGCAACGCCCGTCCTCCGTAGCCAGCCTACAGTCACTTCGAGCGTTTATCAATCGCTCGAGACCACCACTCGCCGACCAGTGACCCGTCATCCCTCAGTCAGAGCCCAATCAGTTGCAATAACCCCCCGACCCCATGTCGCCCAAGTAGCCGCGCAATATGTCTCCCCTAGTAGCACGGAACGTCCCGACAGTCTGCTCTACGCCCAGACCCATCCCACGATATCACCATTGCGCACTACGACCGCCGCTAATGCGCCCCATCTTGATTTTGCCGCCGAGCTTGAACGTTATGTGAACACAGTCGGCTCGCACGTTTCCGCAGCCCCTGCGAGGTCCCAGACCGCCCAAGCATCGCCCCAACCTACTTCGAGAGTTAAGTTGACCGGTCAGACGTCGGTCACCGCCGCCTCCGCAGCCGCTGAGCCCATCTACCAATCGGAGCTCGTGTATGATCCCGCGACCGGTCAGTACAATACCCAACTTTATCAGACACTACCCCAAACCGTGGGTGACTTTAGCCTCAGTCACAAACTCCAACCGTTCGTAGCCCAGTCCCAGTCCCTCCTCGGTCTGCAGCAGCTGCAGCAGTACCAGCAGGCCCAGCGTCCGGTCTATAAGCAGGCCCAGTCGGCGCCCACCCCAACCATAGCCCAGCCCCAGGAGGTGCTCTACAGGAAGCAGCAGAGCCAGCTGTTGCAGCAATCCCAGCAGCTCTACGCGCAACAACAACGTCGTCAACAGCAGCAACAGCAACAGCAGCAACAACCTCACAGGCTCCAGCTGCTGGATTCGCAGAGAGAACCCCAAGCGTTCTATTACGTCGCGCCCTTGAAGGCCTCCGCTGCTCCTACGTCCCTTGCAGTAGGTCAGATCGATCAGTTTCTTCGAGGTAGCCGCGCTAATAACTACTGATGCAATATAAATCGCGATTCTTAAAAGATCTTTCTAGGATCCTCGAATCCCTTGTCGATATTTATCATTTGATATTGCCTTGAGTGTCCCTCGCGAACCGAGAATTTCGCGCTGATTACATCATAACGTCGGCTCATGCGTATACAGAGGGTATTACAATATAAGTACATGCATTATATATAAAGTATAATATCTCATGTGGCGCCGAAGCTGGGATCAAATATATCGCCGAGTGAATGGCACATACGAGCGCTTCGATGCATGCGTTGCACGCGGGAGAATGCGTGTGCGGTATATATTTAATATAATCAGCGCGACACGAGAAAGGCGCACGAACATGATTGCGATAAAAAGAATCGCGATAAAGGCCGTAGATTTTTATTTTAATCGCGCGTTGCAGGAAACGCGGACTTTCTGAGAAACATTCAAAGTTTATTATTTAAACGGATCTTGCGGTCTTCCTGTAATTCTTATTTTGCAGTAATGTGGGATTTTCTGAATTACCTTGTTCTTGATAGCGCTTTCATGCTTTGATAGTCCTATATATAATTATGTATATATA
>NW_017259490.1:1725520-1730376 GCF_001594045.1 Atta colombica
TTAACGCGCAAATAATAATATTATCCATCGACGATGCAATCGGAGAATGAAGGTTAAAGAGATTAAAGTATGTGATATTGGATGGAGGAACCGCGCGCGTACGATTACATGGACAGTGTAACTCGTAACAATAGCCGGAGTGGCTAAACGTGATACGTGATAAAATCCTCTTTGTTTAATATTGTTTAAATCCTCTCAGCTAATCATATCTTTTTATTTTTTTTCCACGATTTCTCAGTTAAATAATCTCATAAATTTCATTTCCTCCAAATACACAACAAAAAAAGAATTATTCGAGCAAGTCTCATCGTTTCGGGAACTGACAACTTGTTGAAACAATGCGTTCATTAAAAATAGTGAAATTTTATTTATTCGCGCGTCGAGTTGACACCAAATGTGGTTCCTTCCGTTTCTCAGGCCGATTCCGAGGACACCTCTCTTTTCACTCTAGTATCATGCACGTTTATGAGGCACGTTAGAGAGTGAAAGCCAACGACCTGACGCAATACTCATGCACGCATATACGATGTATTACCGTGGCAATTTCTCGCGGGTCCCTAACATCGTACTGTCATAAAGGTATCCACAGTGGTTCCGCGATACAAACGAAACATTTCTCGTCGCGCGGCTGCGGACCTTTTATTCGCGGCTCCGTAAGCCTGAGCCACGTAATAATGCTAGACTCGATTACAAAATGTCGATCCAGTACAACATCGAGTCGCATGAAAGGCGAGTGAAACACGATCAAGCACAGAAGGGGATAATTAGTCGAATCAAATCAGTTGGTGTTGGTTTCGATATATTTTTGATTATATAGGCACACAATATTACACTTTCATATTATTGTGTCATGTAATGCATAGAATTCATCGGGATATAGAAGTATGCAATTGATTATTGTTGCTTCATTCTCGCCTATTCTAATCTTTTACTCAAACATCTAATCGTGTGCATATAAAAGATAAATTGTACATCAATAGACTTTACGTTCTTCGAGTTAAAAAAACAAATTTAAACTTTATATTTTAAATTTTCGCTCAATTTAGTTTGAAGTTATTATATAAATCTCTGTTTTTAAATATGTATGTCTTAATGTACTCTCTTATTATATTTACATTTTTCAAGTTAAAAAATAAATTCAAAATTTATATTTTAAATTTTTATTCATTTCTCTGCTCAATTTGAAATTATCACGTTTCTGATTTTAAGAATAAATAACGTTATGTAAAATCCTACAATCGCGATAGAAATTTCTCCGCTGATTTAATAATTTGTAACGTTTCTAATACTTTCAAAATTGCTAGGTTTGTCTACTCCGTCTTTGAACGACACAAACATATTGCTCGCGTCTTAACTGAATAGTTACAATAATTTCAATACTCGATACGGGGACGTCGCGTCAGGAAGTTTTAAACTCAGCCTTTTAAACCTGTTTTACAATGTGCTTTTTATTTCTTGTTTCTTACCTTTTGTTATTTTTTACATCTTGTCTTTTTGCTTCTTATCCGATTTTTTATTTTATATCGCTCGAGATAAAAGTTAACGAACTTCGAAACAAACAAGAAATACGTAGCAAAAAATACAATTGTTGATAAAATGGTTGTAAAAGAGAAAAAAGCAAAAAATAAAAAACAAGAAACAGAAAACAAAGAGCATATTGTAGACTTTACAATGTGGAATTTTGCAAGCTTGCCGCGAGTAGGGTTCACCCGAGTCGACCGTCGGAGAAACTGCAATACACTGTTATCGGCATAGTCGAGTTTATAGGGACAACATTCTATTCACGTCGTAACCGCCACGAACTTTCTATTTGCATTCTCTGTCACAAGTGTGAGAATCGATTCGAGTTTAATGCGTTCCGACTGCTCAACCCGCGGAAATATATGTATATCAAGTCCGGGAAGGAAACGGTGGTAAGTCGTGTATGTCGATGAAATCACGTTTACCATAGTCATTAAAGAAAACCATATAAGGTTTGTCAGACATGTGTTATATCAATATGAGGACTTAATGAATCTATAATTAATTTTTTTTCAATAAAATCTTAACGAGAAATGTTCTACAATTACTAAAAATCAAATATGCTAATAAGGCTCAGTTAATTGAAATTCCAAAGTCTTGAGTACATTTACATTTAATTCTCAAACAAGGCATTTAAAACAAAATTCATTTAAAATTAATCGGAAAATGGTTTCAACAGTTATCGAGAGCTCTGTCAAGTATAATTGACAGCATCGTTACAGTTCGCATTACCATAAAATAAAATGCAATTCGATACACATTTCTGAGGAGATTAACGTATCACCGCAAGGAGATATGTCTTAATAAATGATTTCGTAGTTTAAACGCAATCACGTCGTTGCTATAAAGGGCTCAGTGCGGCGGTTGTCTACTCATACTGTAAATAATACTCGTTAGCGTTAAAATGCATAGCGACTACTTAGCAATTCATACTTACAATTTAATGATAATACGCATAATTAATGATACGACAATTGCGCATAAATCTTCATAAAGAAGAGTCTTACGTTACGTTGTTTTCTTTTTGTATTATTTGTAAGCATAATCGAAAGAAAAATATCATTGCGAAAATGTGTTAACTTGTCACTTTATTTCCCCAATCCTCGCAATGTCATCCACTTTCGCTCGTAGAATATGAATCGCAAAACGAAAATATCAGCACGCACGAATGGAGATTGAAACAGGCGTGTCGAATATTTGTTTGTGATAAAATCGCAGCAAACATTTGTGTGTGTATAACTTGTAACGTAACTGCATATCCGCGTTCTTCCATAAATCTACATTTATTGGAAGAAGAAAACACACGACCGGAGTCTATAATTATCGTACAACATAACGAATTTGATTATTTATAGATCGGCGCGTGTTTTCTTCTTCGAATAAATAGATTTCGCATGTTTTAGCAAATAAAGCATCTATAATAGTTGCATATGAGTTTCACACATTACGAATATTTGTCACGGTTATTTTACAATTCCGATACGTCATATTACATGCAGTATATAATTTGATATAATTTGCATTTTATTATGAAATAAAGAAAGTGTAAGGACATTACTTATTATCTCGCCATTAAAGCCACACTGTTTTACTAAGATTATAAATTAAAGTTTATTAAAGAAATGAGTAGATTCTTACAGATAATAATTACACGAATTCTTTCTCTTTCTCTCTTTCTCTCTAGTTTAATAGAAATTACGAATACCGCATTCCTGCATTTACACGGATGAAATATTATCTCGTACAATTTGATGGCCCAAGGCGTTATTGGCTATACGAATATACAATTTTTACGAGGCGAGAATAACGGGCCACCGCCCGACGGTATGTCATTTTTCACTTCGTGCCACAGTTGAATCACGCGCGGTAGGCGCTTCCGCGAGAAGAAATTGGAAAAGTGGCGGCGTCGTTGTGCACGATGTATATAAACGTTACATCACGAATAGCAGCTACGTGTTATCCACCTGCGGCGTTTTCTCCGCTCCGATTATGAACCACGTGCCACTGTGAAATCGCAATCGGCATGTTTGCTCGTAGACAAGATTACTCTTCAGCGCGCAGTAACATCTAAACGAGTGATCCTATCTAGAGAAGACGGCGCTATTTTGTAAAAATAGCGATATTAATTGCAATTTTCCAAGTCATGCTTCGAGTACATTTCTATTATCGCGTATCATGTTTTGTGTAACTTACTTTTCTATTCCCAGTTCAAAAGAATTGTTCCTGAAAAGGTTGAATAAATCTCATATGTATTAGGTTGCATTTCTTATTCTCGTCACTTTGCGTAATCACATCGATATGCATAATGACCATGTATAATATGTTAGTTTTACTTAAAAGGTAATCCTAATGAAATGTCAATTCCGGCGAAACATTTCGTACGCAGGATCTGAACGCTATCGTAATATAATTATGTTAATAAATTTAAGATTTTTACGAACTCAAATGTATAATAAACGTTTACAACGGAGTATATAATTTAATAAACAAGAATGTAAATTATGCATCGTATATATTTGATTTTGCGGTAAAAGTAGATTGTGAGCGCCTGGGTGAAAGTCATCGAAAATGAAAGGGTTGAGTGAAGTGTTAAATCAAACCACGCCAGACAGCCTGTGAGCATGTTTGCATGTACGTGTGAATGACCGTTGCTAAATAAATATTATCTAAGTTTGAAACGTGCGCGTGGATACAATCACGAAAGTAAATTGGATCGATGATTTATTTTCAACACTATGTCGAGATGTATGATCATGTTCTATTAACTATCTAATGCAATGAAACTGAACTTGTCATTACAATCTATAAGTCTATAAATCGAAGTTTTGTTTGTTTTTATTAATATATTGGTGAACAATTAATCAAGCGAAAAACAGATAATTTATAACAGTATTGGAGACAATTATGTTTATTTTTTAATATTTTTATTTTAACGCTAAATGTTTTTTTGGACTGTAATAACTACTAATAACAAGATGTGCAACCTTGAACTCAGTTTCAGTGGACCACGGTTAAATATTATGGCCACGGTTTATTTACAGTTTTGCGGTTAACGCAAGCCGCAGATCATTAGCGAAAGTTCCACTTGCTTTCTAAACACGCTCTCTATTTTACCGGTAAAAGATGAGCTAGACAATAGCAGCTGTCATTTAACGAACAAACTGCGTATTTCTACAGTACGTTATTTCAGACTTCTAAATAATCCATAAATATCCTTGTAACTATACAATTGATATAAGTGGTACTTTATGTGATGTGTTAAACGCGATAAATTAGTAAAAACATAAAAATCTATACCGCAATAAAATCTTTGACAGGAAACGAATTATATATAT
>NW_017259490.1:1730476-1762712 GCF_001594045.1 Atta colombica
GGAAAAGATAGAACTTATGTTAATTTAATATTTATTAATATAGAGTGTTCATAAATAATTTAAAAATTACTAATAAATAATTAATAAATAAATTATTAATAAATATATTTTAAAAGAAATTCCTAATGTATTATCCCGTTCGATAAAAAAGAAAAGATAATCACTTGTAATAATCAGACAGGTGGATGGAAACGTCATTAGTGAATGTCAACGGTTCAATCACACGGAATAGATCATATACAGGATGACGGTCATACGCAATATCCTCTATCTTATGTGATAGACATAAGAAGAATGTGACAATCATTCCGTGTTTGCCATAACGGATATAAATACGTAGATTGACATAACTTAACAGCGGTAGTTTATGTCATTTAGATGCGCTATGTAGTTGACGCGATGCTAGTGAGCTAGCTCGCAAGAAAACCGGTAATAAAGATGACAATTGCGGCCCACGCACACACAGATGGGCATACATACATACAAAATCCTCTGAAGTAATAATCTAATTACAATAATTTCGTCGTAGAGAAATTCGCTTTTCATTATATGTGAAGTCAGTTTCTTACTTAAAGTTCGCGAATAGACGAACAATATAATTTTTAATGACGATAATATTAATATACCTCGTTATCTTTAAAGAATCTGTCGTAATTAAGTTATATGATATCTTATTGCTTAATACATAATCCAACATTAATATATAAGCATGTAATTTATATGTGATGAAAACAGCTTCTATAATTAAAAACTAGCAATCTAAAATTTTCCTAAAGTATATATTATATTTTTGTAATACATGACACAGTGTTATTAATCAAATCATTGCTTTCAGAAATTTAATCCAAAAAAATATAATAGTTTATATTTTTATTATTTTCTAAATTTAATTTTTTATTTTTTTAAATTGTATTTTTCTCTTTTTCGAATGAATATTTTTTAAAATATATAAATATTTATTTTGTATTCATGATATCGCTAATTATTTATTGTTAGAAAGAGTTAATGTTCCTTGCTTTTATAGCATGGTTCCTGATGCATTTTACTACGCCATGCAATATCGTATGAAAGGTAGTATATCAGAGGCGTTGCACATTATGACATCAATGAATCAGTACCAACATATATTCAGTTCATTACAAATGATAAAATATGTATTTAGGATGGGAAACATTTTACGATGACTTTTTAATATTGTACTTTTTAATATTGTACTTGTTCGGAAATAATAAATCCATGGATTATAAAAGGATTCGATCTACACGCATGATAAAATGAAATTTATTCTCAGATATTTATATTTCCGTATTTATATATTATCTAATCAGTCATATACTTTTTTAGAAACGTAATGAGATGTGAAAAAAGAAGCTATGTTTAATAAAATATATTTAACATACAAAATATGCTTTTTTAAATGGATTAATTATGAACCACAGGAATTTTTTCTTCAAGAATTCATAATTCGTCTTTTTCATAAATTTGTCAAAAATTTAAAATGTTAATTACATTTCATGAATCCATATTCTAATATTTGTGTCATGCAAGTTGTCTGATTACACATTAATACGTTTTGCAATATTCACTCATAGTACCGTTTCGGCACGCCCGAATCATTGCCGTAATAAGAAACGGTGTCAGTGGATTTTTGGTCACTGGCAGTCGCTGAAAACGGACTTATGGTTTCCACGGACATAATATGAGATATTTCGTAGGTAATGAAGTAGGTGTGTCAGTCGAAATATAATTGAGATCATGTGTAACCGGTAATTGCGTTACGATTAACTTCATACCTACTTTCTTTGGAAGAAACTAATCACACAATTGTCTAGCTGTTTAGCTGTACCTAAGCAACAATTAAAAAATTATAATTAATAGAAATTTTTCAAATACATTACAATTTGTAAAAAATTAAATGCTTCGTAATTTATAAAATCAAAAATTAAATAAAAAATACTCAATAACAGTTTCTTATTAATAAAGTAATGTAAGAGAGTTGACTTTTTTCTAGCAGAAACTTGTCGGAAAGTCTAATTAACGTTATACAACGTTGAGAATTGCAGTGTTTTGGTGAATTAAGCTTCAAAAGCGTAAACAGATAACAAGATCAAATTCTTCATTCAATTTCAAACAAATTTTCTTCCGATAAATTAATTTCAATTACAAAACCAACAATATTACGAATGATTGCTAATCTGTGATGTCATTTCCAGCAATTGTAATTAATTAAGTAATTTTAGTAACACTATTCTATTCATCAGAATGTCGAGTGTAGAAATTAAAAAGGCACTGATTCCGAATTTGTCGAGCAATTAGTAGCTAAGAGAAAGTATTAGTGTCTCCTGACGTACCCCGTACTTTTCCCGGATATCCTGCTTATTTTAATTATTAATATTACAATAGGTCCGTTGATCGCGCGTTAGCATTCGCGGGCTGAGATACGGACCCGCGAGAGACAATGATCCTCCCGCGAAGGAAACGTATGACGCCGAGGCGAGATAGACAGCCGATACGTCCACGAACGCAAGGCATATCAAGGTGGCATCAAAAAAGTGAATACGAAACCCGGAGGAAATTGCATGATGTAATAATTGTCCTGTGGGAGTGCCTAGAGTGGAGCGAATACCACAATACCGGTGTTGCACACTATGGGAACTATTGTTACAGATTTTACAGTCTACTACTGTGTGCTTCTTGCCCGTCAACTCCCACGTGGCTTTCACTTGTCCCCGCGAAGCCAAACTTCTTCTTATGTTCCATTCTGTCAGGACATCACGCTCATTCTCTCTACAGCAAACGCGTTTCCGTCCTTTTACGTTGTCATTATCAATACACTTTCTTCGAGACCTCATAAACTGTGTGATTTTTCAGACTTTCAACAGTCTTTAAAGTCTAAACTTACAGTTGTATTTCAAAAAGATAAAATTAATTACAATAAATAACAACAATAATTAGTATGTGAACATACAACTAAGTAACAAGGTCTTATCGATCTAAGCTCTAACATAAGCACACAAAACAAAATCTAGAGATTAAATCAAAGTATTCTTATGTATTTTGATGCTCTGAAACTAAATTCGATTTTTTAATATTTTTAAAACATTTATGACTTAATTTTCAATATGTAAATGAGATAAAAAAGAGAAAATAAGTTCAATGATAAATGCAAAAATTAATATGCAAGTTGGATTAAAAATCGGGCTTTTCTGTCAATAAAAAAAATTATGACGTGATAAAGCAATTTGGACAGCGAAGAGATTTGGATTTGAAGAGCGAAGATCAAAATAAGAATATCATGATATAATTTCTGGATAAAAATATTTTTTTGTGCGCATGTATAATATTTTAATGTAAATTTAGAAACATATCTAATCTCTATTCTGTAAACTGCGCGTTGAAATAATTTTCGGATTTAAAATATAATTTTAAACTGAAACTAAGATAATAATATTACAAATTAAATTAATAAGCAATTTAATGATATTGATGTAATAAATATCTTAAAAAGTTAATAGTTTAACAGTTTAAATAAATAATTTATTGCAAAAAATACTTCAGTCAGGATTCAAATCTGAACTTACATTTCATGGCAAGTATCTTTATCAATTCGACCACTGAAATTGACGAAATTTGTCGCAATAACTAATATATGTAAGGAAACGTTTTTTAAAGACATGTGAAATGAACAATAATAACATTAATTAAAATTAAATGTATTTAATTTAATATAATAAAAAAATGTATTAATGGGCGATTTTTGGTTTCGTAATTGTTTTTCCCATAAAATCAAAGATGCCATTTTAGCCTCGCTAATAATTTCATTTTATTCTTTTATATATTAGATAAGAAAGATTAAAGATATGTAAATGTAAAACAAATAATTCTGATATTATGAGACTTATAGGTAATATTAAAATAACTTTTCATTAAACAAAAACAAGGGTAGGAAATTAACAAATTGGCTTCTTCGATTCTAATGGAATATTATCGATGATTCTGGTGTTAATGAAAGAAAAGGGAAATCCAGCTTACAAAAAGCAACTCGAGCAAAATGTAAAACTTAAATACTAACCAAATTAATTTGTTTAACAAAAAAAGAAAAAATACAACCGCTTTTCGACATTCACTTCGCGTAGCAGATCATCCGGCAACTTTTCCTGTGTTTTCGAGTCATTAGAATAATCCTATCTTGTGCAATTGCGCGCAACGAAAGAACATATAATCGAGATGAGCAATCGCAACCACGAGCCTTCATTGTCGTGTATTTTCTAGCGTTGTAAAAATGCACGCGACGCTTCGCATTTTTACTAAGCAGGAGAGCTGTCATTTAGTATCCCAGCGCCTTAATGAATGTTTAGGGGTCATCAAGGTTGAACAAGGCGGCGCGACGTGTTGCGCCGTGGAAGGGGCGCGGCGGTGGTTGCCTATTGTGTCACCCTATATATAACGGCACTCGACACCCCACGCCGTATTAAGAACATTCACCGCATCCGCGGTAACATGGTTTCCAGTTCCAACAAGGTATATCGCCGAGTATTTCGAGCTGGCGCGAGTGCGCGAATACGTGGTTCATAGTGCCCGCGTAAGAAAAAGAGAGAGGGAGAAAGAGCGAGATCAATTTCAGTCAATTTAAATGCAAGTGCTCGATCTAAATGTTTCGATGATTTTTTTCGCGAAACCGATATTGGTGCCCGTGGGAAAGTGTGCGCCTTGGCAAATGATTGTATACACGATGTTTCGCCCATACACCCTCAAGATTTATTCCGAGAAAATATTTTAGGACGCGAAATGCTATAGAGTGACAAGTGCGTCATTGTGTGAACGTGAACGCGTATTAGAAGTATTTCATTTTGAATATATAATCGTTGAATAAATTAAAGAGCACGCAATTTCTACGCATTGAAATCTAAGTTTATCATTTCAGAATTCGTATATTCAACGATTTATTGCAATTTTTTGCATTATCCATACAGTATAGACGTCCAAGGAACGTCCTAAAAACATCCAGAGAATAGTTTATGTTTTAAAAATATTTTCAGGATATTCCTCGGATAAAGTGTGCTGTATGGATATCTTCTCGTGATATTTACAATTCATCAGCGTCATATTTGAGTTACTGCGTTTTCTTCATAGAGAAAATTCATCTTTCCTTTTAAGATGACGCCATGGCTGATGGCATTCTTCTGTCTGGCAACCGCGAGCTGTTCGAACGTCACGGACCAGCAAACATCGGAAACACAACATGATCAAGTGGCGATCTTGAAGCAGATCAGAAAGGTGAACGAAGACGGCTCTTATACATATGGTTACGAAGCTGGTGATGGCTCATTCAAGGTAATTATGTGCGTAACTACTTAAGCGCGTAATTTAACCGCGCCTATCATCTATTTTTCCGAGAATCATAAATTGCACCGCACGATCGGTTCCCACAATATCGAATATTAATTAGTCGGAACAATTCTTTTCATTCTGATTACACTTAAAATAACAATGTGCTAAATAAGTAATTGCAATTTTGCTAATAACAATTTTAATTATATCAATATCAACAGTAACTTCAATAGATATAAAAATCTAATGAACTGCCATGATTACGGCAATTAGAAAAGTTATATCTTATTATATAATTTTATTTATAATCTCTCATCAGTATCTCTCATCTATAATTATAAAATTTTCAAAAAATTCTGTAACTTAAATTAATAAATAGAACGAATAATATGTGTAAATGTTTAAATTTAAATTGTTATTGAAATATATTTTGGAAATTATATATATTATTATCATTTAAATATTTAATAAAGCAAGATTATATAATTTAGTAATATTTATTATACATACCTATATAAAATTATTTAATTAAAACATTTTTTATTAAAACATTTTTCACATTTATGATAATTGTATTAATAAAAAGATTAATTTGTTCGTGCAAGAATCACGCCATTCTCATGAAAAAAATGAATGGAAAATACTTGCTTTGTCAGGTCGAGAGTCGTGATGTTTTGGGCAACATTAAAGGCACGTTCGGTTTTGTCGACGCTAACGGCGAGATAAAGAGAGTTTCGTACTCCTCTTCGAATGGGACGGGTTTTAAAGCAACTACCATGTCGCCATTGCAGGAACACATATCAGTCGTGCAAAGCATGCCGCGCATTAACCGTACGTTAACTACGAAAAGACCGACCATCGTGTACGCCACGACGACGGAATCGTCGACCAGACCGTCAGTGGTACAGTCGATTCCTCGAACGAGGAAGACAACTACGAGTACAACCACGACGACCACAAGCACCACCACTACAGAGACACCGAAGACGATATTCGGACACTACTTAAAGGGTACAGCGAAGAACAGGCCGCGCCTAGTCATCAATGGCCAGCAGAGACCGATCGTCATAGAGGAAGATATCGAAGACGAAGATTCGCAAATTAATCGACCCAGTACGGATGACAAGAGTGGTGCTTATCGAAAGATCATTTTTGCCAAGCGACCGATTGAACACAGTCTCCCGCCGATCTCTGAGGATTTCGTAGAGAAGGAAGATGAGGTCAAAATCACGACGGGGAACAACTTGAGGAGGCAATTGCACGACGAGACAACCAAATCGAATTCTGATAACGACGAACATTCCGACGTTTATGGCGGTTCATTGTCTACGACGCGTCCTTTGTTCACCACGACATCTCCATCGCGAATTCTCCAGAGGGTTTCTACTACTTCGCGCACAGAACGCCCGAAATTCTATGTCAATCGTCAAGATAATCTAGGAGCGGGTGGTCGATTCGACAGTCCGAAGTATGAAGGTTCTCGGGTCTACGAGACTGAGAAACCCCCCCAAGAGGAGCGTACGTCGACTCAGCAGACCTTACTTCACGGTTCTACAACCAGGGTACCAGCAGATATTCGGGACTATGTCAGACAGAACACCGAGCCTGTCTTCATGAGACAACAGCCCGAGCAGTATCTGCGAGAATTACCGCCCAGGATACTCGTTCCGTCCCAACCGGGCAATCTCGAGGAAGAGGGAGGCGTCTATAGAGCAATACCAATCAATAGGATCTTGTTAAGGCCTCCGTCGAATCATCAGCCGGTTTACTCGAGCACGACAGATGCCAACGTTCATTACCTGACGGAGACTCCCATACCCGATCCCGAAGATGAGGCGCGAATCGCAATAAACATGAACTATATGCGTCCACGTCCTATACGACCGCTGATATATTCGGACGCCGACCAAAGAGCACGGCCGATCCTACGACCGATTCCAAATGCGATAGTTCATCCTGATGACAGAGACTATCAAGCAACCACGCCCGAGACTGTATATCCTTACCGGACTGGCGCACTACCGCTGCCTCCAGAGCCACCGAATCCGATCGCACCGCCTCTGAGTCGACGAGACTTCCAGATGTTGCTAAGGAGGCTATTGGTAAGCCAATATGGCGTACAAGCTCTATCATACCCAAAGAGCTTCCTCGAAGATGCTTTATATGATCAGCAGCCATATCCTTCGTATCCAGCGGGCTTTCAGGCGCCGCTTCCAAGACCCGAACTCGCGTATGATCAGCAAGCGCAATATGGTGAGCGAGTGTCCCTGAGACGTCCGGTATATCCTCGGGCTCTAAGCCCGCTCTATCATCCCCAGTATGACGAGTACCATGACAGATATCCCAAGAGAGTGTATAGGCAGAAATTTTACACACATAATGTAGACGAAAATGACGAGATCCTACCAGCGCCTATTAGGGAAGCTTTGTTGCTGCGAATGGTAAATCTAGCGATCAACACTGAACGGTCAACGACCGTTCCGATGACCACCACGACACCGGCATCGAGATATAGAAAGACAGGCCCAGTCAGAAGCGTGCAGATCATTACGGACGATGAGGAGGAGGAAAAGGACACGAGGAAAAAGATGTAATGAGTGGGTTAGAAGTAGTTAGGAATTACGAAAAAGTATTACTTATTGCAAGTACGTAAAACGAGTTAAATTATTGTAGAATTTTAACTAATTGTTATGACTTTTTTATAAGATGAAAGAACCTTGACGAAAGTTAACGAATTTGCTTCCAACAAATAATTTTTAGACATGTAATTTTTACTATTACTAATTATCCTGGAACGGTATCAAATTCTCACGATAGCATATTTAAGCATGACGAAGGGACTTACATCAACGGCAACCTTTTTTTTGTAGTGAACGAACGGATATGTCCATCAGCGTGTAAGGATCAATGTCTTACACGCAACGGACGCATTCGTGTCGTTAATGAATCGAATCATTTCGCGAAAGGGAAATCGTTGCTGCGCAGCCCGACCGATTTTCTGCACGATAGCTTGCCAACATTTGTCGACGCATATTTATGTGCTTTAGAATAGATGCATCAGTCTACGACCGACTAAATAATAGTTAGATAATTAAATTTCTTTTCTAAGCAAAGATATTTTATTTTCTCATATACTTATCTTACAGGTATCGCATAAAATTTTTTTCACGCTGCTGAGATTTGCGTATAAATTATAATGTTGTTTAAAATTAATAACGAGGAAAGAATGTTGAAATAACAAAATCACCAGTGAATAGATGACAGTTTTAATTTGTAATGATTATATTTTACGATAACTAGTGTAATTATTATCCGCGACTTTGAAAGATATATTCTTATTCCTTATATCTGTTTCTACCAATGTACATTAATTTTATATTTGATTTAACTTAATCTTTATTTTTTTTTCTAATTCTTAGAACCAAAATAAAATGAAAAGTTAAATCAAGATTAAAGTTAATCTACTTGTGTTTTTCTTACCAATGTAGTTTTATTTTAATTTTGTCCGACTAACTTCATTTTTTTCTAGTTCTAAGAATTAAAGTTAATTTACATTGAAAATAGACATTGATAAAAAGACATTAGTCTCTTAGAAATCGAGCAAATACATTGGGCATTTATTATCAGCAGTCACTGGTGCATCTATCTTAAGCGATTATTTAAAAGAAATCTCTTCTATGAGAAGTACCCTCTGTTAAAACGCACCAGACAATACTAGCGAAAGTTTTAGATCCTAAGGCATCTTTAACATGCTCCCTGCTTACGACTGTAAATACGATGTTACATAAGAGACTAGTGTGATATATACACATGGAAATAAAGAAAGAGTCGGACAGTAGACTTTGAGACATTGTGTGAGAACTCATTTCATAAGTCCCTGAGAGTCGGCATTACTAGGAAAGAATAGTAACGCGTCTACTGTCGGTAATTAGCGTCGCGCATTGCGACATTCCTGCCCGGTCGGGTCTAGCCCCGCGGCAAGCTTACGCACGAATATGCGGCCGAGGGAGTAGATCATGAGATCTCGCGCGTGATTTCCACGCATTCGGAAAGCCTGTTGTCTGCGAGCGAATTTCTTTGTCGAAAAAAGCGTTATGCGCGACACACGATGCAGATATCTCACGCGTTTATACAAACAACACGTGAGAAACGGAACAATCACCGCTCGGTGAACGTTCGATTTGCACAAGTGGCAACGCAACAAAAGACGAATCAACTGGATAATTAAAAATATTAAAATGATTCATTAATGGTCATGTAAATTATTAATTAATTTATAGATGAAATGAATTAAAAATTACTTTAATTCACTTTGTCTCACAAAGCTAAAGTTATTTGAAATTTTGATAAATCATATCAGATTAGAGACTGAGATTGAGATTGAATTTAATCAATCAAAGCAAAGCTCACTAACTAATGTAAATTCTGTTTCTTCCGATTGGTTAAATTCTCTCAATTTTAATCTCTAGTCTGAACGGGCTATTAGATATTGTCAATTATTGGATTATCGGATTATCTTAATTATGGGTGCAAGTAATTTTATTGACATCTCAGAAAAAGAAATTAAATAAGCTTATTCTAAAATTTCAAAAATTTTTGTTTGTCCAAAGTACAAAAGTATACGTGTGTCAGTTACTGATAAATGAAGTAAAACATGTACATGCAAGTAATCGCAATGCCAATATTGACTCAACGTTCTGCTTAAGAATGTCGATCGATTGAGTTTCCGGTGTGAAAAGCAACGTTCGAAATAATTTTTAATTCACAACGAGTGGCAGGCTATTTTCCGCGGAAATCTAAAGAGTGCAATTCTGATTTTTCCACGCGTGCCGGATATGCACGCTTGCATTTGAAAGGCCGTCGTTAGGACACAGGCGAGGACACTCGCCAGCACGGATAGTGAGTCTTGCACACGTCTTCCGGTATTCCGGTATTGCATGCACCAGTTACAATGGCGTAGACGCATTTTTACAATGGAATCAACACTAATAGGAATACGCGGATCTGTAAGACCGTGTATTACCTAATTAAAGCGTCCACCGTATCCGCCGCACTGGTGTGTCTCTCACTCTTACTCCAGAGATAGAAAGTCGTCGTGGAGAGTACATGGTGTCTCACAGAAATGGGTATAATGCATAGATTTGTATGCTAGGAAATAACGCGAGCGAAGAAAATCACGAGGTATCCCGATGAGGCGAAACTGTTTCAACAACAATAGTCGAAAGCGAATAATCTGAGACAAAAGCGACGCTTACCTGACATTTGTCCTGTCATGCCCCTCGAGTTTCCAATGCGCGTTGACATTTTTATCAGCTATCGACTTTCTACGAATCAAATTATATCACTCCGCGGATCTACCTGTTATTATTCATTGTCTCACAACGATTTTATCTAGAGCGGCCTCGGTTGTTCAAATTGTGTTTCGCGAAATTTAACAACAATTCGTAATAGCAACTTTAATCTTCTACAAGAAGCAGATCTTGATAAAAAATTAGATACTCAGTTTTTCAATTTTTGTCATTGTAATATTCTTCGAACATTCTATCGTTATCATATAAACTTTTATTCTTATTCTTAAATACGTTTATTCTTATATACATTTATCGTATTAATGTGCATTTGTAATATATGTTTACTGTACATCGTTTTTCTTATCGTAATAATCCGGGGGGGGAGGGGGGATAGAATATCCTTGGCGCAATATGAGGCATGAAAATAGCACAGATAATCGGCACAAGGGCACTCGCAATTTAATTGGAGGCCACCGAGATCTTCGAGTGAATGGATGAAGAGCGGGGTACGTTCTTCAAACTCTCGATGTCGTCCTCGAGCGAATAGGGCACGAAGGGCTCGGTCTGCACGCCCACGTCTTCGTGATCGAGTTCCAACGCGTCTTGCTCGTAAATTACGTCGTGACTCCGCGGTCTCGCCACAGATGGGATCCACGGTTGCGGAACGCCTTTGCCGAGAGCCAGAAAAACCGCAGCGGTCGTCAGTAAGACAACAGAAGCAACACCGAACACCAATCGCCAAGAACCAGCGATCTAAAACGGATGAACATCGCAAACACGAATTAAAATTTAAAATCAAATTAAAAATAAAAAAATTTTTGTCAGCCGTAGAGAATTACAATCATATTAGAATTTCTATGCAATCTCCTAATTATTATTTGAGGAATGGCGCAATAAAGTTGTTCATCTCTCAATATTTATATCTAAATTAATCTATAAAAATGTATACAATAAAATGTAAAAAAAAAATAGAAAAATATTCTTCTTTTACTTTAAATACGAAGCGCCACTATGTCTGAATATTAAGATATGTGTTAAACTATTATATATATTCATATAAATAAATTAATTTCAGAAATATATGATAATTGCATGTCGATTGTCGAACTTTCACAATCAATCTGAAATATTAATAATCCCCTTCGTATTTAAAATAATGTATTTAACATAAATGATCTTGTTTCTAATCTTATTGTTTATACACGCTCGCTTACAATGCGTAACTCTTTATATATATATATCGGTTATTGCGAGAAATATTGCTCTCGGTAATCTAAAGGCTTAGGACGGAATGCAAGAAATCCGGGTTCGACTCCCAGCCGAGGCAATATTTTTCGCAATAAGTTTATTACAGTTTTTTAAATTTGAGAAATTTAGGGGGATTATTAATATTTCAGATTGATTGCGTTGAAAGTCTGACAACCCTATCGGCACGCAATTATTATTTCTGAAATTAATTTATTTATATAAATATATAAATAATAGCTCAACATCTTAACATTCAGACCGTAGTGGCGCTTCATATTTAAAATAATGTATTTAACATAAACGGTCTTGTTTCCAATCTTATTATTCTTCTTTTATTTTAAATTAAAAATATTAAATATATTACGCGAATATATTATATTCTTATTTAAAACAATGTGCAATTAGGCACAAAATAATTAATAACTATTTAAGTGAAAAGCAACGAGGGACGACTCATGCAAAACATAGAAAGTAGAAGGAAAGACTCGTCGCTAAATCCTTGTTATGTAATCCAACATTTAATCGTACATTCGCGGATGTACGAAGATATTTAATGCGTTATTATGTTTGCGCGGGCGGATAATGCGCATGCCTGCGTGATAGTAATTTGACTTACGGAGCCATGAAGAGCCTGAGTGACGAAGTAATTGGCGGCCAGCAGTCCCGCGGCGCCCAGCGTGGAGCAAAGAGCGCACGCGGCCGCGGCGCACGCCGGTGACTCCGCAGGTGCGAGATCAGCTATGGCTGCGAGTGCACCGGCTGGTGCGGTGCCAGAAACAAGGAGGGCTGCTATCCCTAGCCAGGCAGCACCCAGGGCCTGGCAGCCAGCGTAACCAGCGACGAAGAGAAGGGCCGCGGGGATGAAGTGCGCTAATCGCATTTCAATTTCGATATTACTAGGAATAACTAACAAGGGAATCTCTCGCAGAATGTCAAATTCTGATTTTAATGAAACTTTATGTGCATATGAATTACGTAAATATATTTAGAAAATATCAACTGAAACCAGTTTTTATGAAACCATCTCTTATATGTAAAATAGTTTTCAATTTTTTTTGTTAATTATCAAAAATTATTTGAATGTAAAAAAATATTTTATATTAAGTGTGGGAAAAAGTTCGTGGCGTTTTTTTAATGCCATCTAACGGGAAAAACGCCACGACAAACTTTTTCCCATATCTAATACAATATTTTTATAATAATATTTCCTCTATTTATCTACGTCACATTTTTAAAAAATAATTTTTTCCAAAATCTATATTTACAAAATTATTTTTAAAAAATATTATTGTTGTACCTAAATAAAGATAAGTTAATAGAAAATCTTCATATAGAACATTTTTTATATCTTAAATAGTTTTTGAGATATAATAAAAAAGCTGAAAACTACTTTAAATGTGAAGAGTGATTTCATCTTTTAAACCGTTTATTAACTGCAACTGATACTTTCATCTACTTACGTAACCAATATGTATACAGTTTCATTAAAATTAAGTTTCATTAAAATTAAAATTTGACACTTCAAGCAATTCCCTTATAAGCAGAGTCAGAGAGACGTCGAGAAAATATTCTTGTTATATACGTGGGATAAAATCTTTAGTTCATTACTCAACATGTCTGAGACTTTCCATCTTCAATTATCGTAATGAGATCTCATAAGCTATTACTCTCACAATCAGAGCAAGGTAACGCCAACAATCAGTTCACCTCGCAGCAGAAATGAGTAATCTATAACGCATTAATATTGCGTATTTTCCTACAACAATATTGCTGAATTTCAATATTGTTAAATTTTCATGTTACACATTTTTTATAATTCAAAATTCATTTTTCATTGAGAATTTGCAAAAAATATAAGAAACGAAAATTACTTCTTTTTATATCAATTAATTCTACTGTATGTACTTTACATAAATTTACTCTACTTAGAGTTGAGAGTGAAAATGACTAAGTGGCCAAAATTCTTGCACGAGTTTCATAATAATATCAGTATATTTAAAAACAATAGATTCATTCTGTGTCGACATCTGTCAGTCATGTTATCTGTGTGCGAACAAGCTATAAGAGCAAAGTGTTTTAATCTTATTGATTTTCTAGATCCAATCATAAACTTAAGTCATATAAATGTGATAACTTTATTAGAATAGAAAAAATTAATTGGCGAATATTGTAATCGTCATCTTGCAAACTATGTGAGTTACGCATACGCAAAAATATTAAGTGGCTCCAAAATTAGAAAAGTGAACTTACTATTTTTATTTATATTGTAGTATTGTAGACGTAATATTGGAAATACACAGAACGCACCTGTATAGACGACCAACTTTCTCGCCGTGGTCGTGGAAACTATTTTAGATTCGCGGACGTGATCTACTAGGAGGCCGCAGGTCAGCGCAGCCATGAAGTGACCGATGTGAGGTAACGTGGTCAACACTGAGTCCTGAATTGAATTACAATTTAATAACGAGGTGAGATTGCGAGACCTACGAGGCTCACAACTATCTCCGTATTAGGATATTTGGATATTAAATATTGTATCCTAACATGTAATATAAAATTTATATGTGATAATAAGTGAGAATCGATCGATGTGACATATGAAGAAACTTTTATTTAATTAAAACAGATTGTAGTGCCTAATAATATCATTTTTTTTGCCTGAACTTATAATTTTTGAATTTTAAAATTTATATCTTTTTTGTTTTAATATTTCGCGCGGTTTTTTCATTTGAATATTTATGGAATGTTTTTAATGTTAATATAAAATAAAAACAATCTCAGCCAACTTACGTTAGCTGTAGAAAATCCATAGATAAGCTTCAGGTACTTCGTCATGCCAAGTGCGAGTGTCGCGTCACCCCACTGATTACCCATCGTCGCCACTGCGGATGCCCAAACGGGTACAGATCTCAGCAACTTTCCCCATGGTATCACAGCCGCCTGTGATAATTAATAATCTCGTAGTTACATTTTAAAAAAAGTCTAATAGGTTACGTACATACATGTAGTAAATCTTAAGTAATCTGGTAAGTCAATGTTACCCGTCGTACGACAGGTTGTCATAGGTACTAATTAGCGAATGGAAAATTTTTAGAGACTATACAGAAGTTTTCAACTCTTATCAGACTACTAATTAGCACGTTCAATTATTTTAATAACTTCCGAGAGTGTTGTGAATACTAGCTAAATAGATCGGAAGTGTCGCTTACAGTTGTATCATGTTGATAGGACTTTGGCGTGTCCTTAACAAATCGGCCGAAGGCGAAATACCAGCAGAGTGCCAAAAGAACCAGACCGTAACACAAAGAATCGCGACCGAACGTTCGCACCACCGCGGTGCCCAGCCATCCAGTGAGGCAGTAACCCACGCTGACAGCTTAAAGCATGGGAATTAGGATTAGTCGAGTAATTTGGATCATGTAGACTGATTGTTAGTGAACACTCATTGTCAGTGAAGAATATTTTTAGAAGTATCTTACAAATTAAAGAGCATGCTTGTAATATGTTGTAGAACAATAATGCACAATTTGCAGTCCCGTGGATTTTTTGTGCCTCATCGACATGTAATCGAAAAAACTTAAAATCATATTTTTTATTTTATACAAATCTGTTTTTACAAAACATTATAATGAATGACTCGGAGAATTCTTTATTCTTTTTATTTATCATTTAAACGATATCGTATATTCGCAATTCTTAATATACCTGCATAACAACTAAAGTACCAGCTTCTATGATTGCTCTTAAACCAGGTCATAGCGAACATGTGAGCAGCAGGCATGGTTGCGCCCTGCAAAAGAGGATGTCGTAATGATTCTCGCGCGAATGTTTTATATCGTCGTGTTTTACGGTGCTACGCAAAATCGAGTTCACGTCATTGCGAAGCGCTTGGAAATGGCAGTAATAAAGTCTATGCGCGCCGACTTACGGTGCATAATCCTTGAAACAACCGAAGCGCGACATGCGACGGTCCACGCCAGGCTGCAGGTACTAATAGAGACGCTAAACAGGCGCTAAGAACTGCACGTGAGAATACCATGGAGGGCCCTGATCGGCCCCACACCAGGCAACCTCCCAGGATCGGACCGGCGACTTGTCCCCATAAGAACGCCTCGCGCATAATCGATTCCGCTCGCTCCTCCTGTGGCAGCTGTCGTTCATAACATGGATTATTAATGTTATTCTGCAACGTAACAGTTGCAAAGCAACTGTTCTTTAGTGTAATATATATATTTACTTCTTGGAATAACTTGAAAAGACGTTAACTTAATCATTAATTATTAATGCAAAACAAAGCGCTATCACATCAATCTCGTTTAGTTTGTATTAACGAATAAAAATTTGTTAGATAAATAAAAGGAAGTACCACATTTACCACTAATATAAGGCAAAATATTTAGGTATATGTATACCTCCATAAATATAATTTCGAAGTCTTCGGTGCGATTGCGGCTGGTGATATTGACCAGCATATCGCAGTGCCAAGATGTATCGATGATGGCATGATTGTCTTTCTGATTCGCTAGCAGTGCGACGGAGGAGCTGACTTCGACTGCGCCGCAAAGCGCAAATCCAACAGCGACTAGACCAGCAACGATGTGTCGCGCTCGTACAGCCGCTAACAAATAGCAATGTAATTACATGATAATCGTAATAATCGCGACCAATTTGATCAAATTATCGATAAAAAAAATCACTAAAAACTTGCAAATAATTTCATAATCAATAAAGATCAAATAATCATTAAAAGATTAATCATATCGCGTTGTTGATAAAAATCTCATGAATATTTTAATAATATCAAATTGTCTCAGTAAAATCAAGAAAATGAATCAAATAATTTTTTATTGGATCGTGTGACTTATTTTATAAATATTTATCCAAGAATTTTATCGTTGTTTATTACTGAAGAAGGCCTAATCGAGGCCGAAATGTCTATTATATTTATATATATATATCAGAATAAAATATTATCTCGCTAACTAAATCTTGCGTTGTGGCACATGCCCTTTATTTGATTAATTTGAATTATAAGCCACTTGAATTCTTTATTGTGAATTTTTTATTTACTGTCGAGGGAATTATTTAATAAAAAAATTATTGAATAGAACGGTAGATATGCATTATTAATTATATTGCGCAGAGCTAAGATTTTACATTTTTGACAGAAATCTCTATCATTCAAATTATAATAGTAACAAAAGAAATTTTCATATGTGTATATGTACATTCATTATCACAGTCTCCAAACATCGGAGTACAGCAATGTTGTTTGATTTTGATAACTTACTCAAACGACTGGCACGATAATATCTTGCGTATAAATTCTAAAAGGTACTTATGTCAATTAGCTTTTTATGGATAAAAATAATATTTGTAAAATTACAAAACACACAAACATTAATTATAACATTTCGATAATATTAGATTGTAGATTAATATATAAACTCATATATCACGGTCAAAATATTAACTATAACGCAACTGTCAAAAGATAATAAATATGGATGAAGTTACTTAAAGTTTGGCCGCGCGACAACGCGAAATAAAATTAGATCTCACGCGCACGATGTAAGAAATAAAATTAGTTACAGTGATTAGAATTTTGACGAACCTCGAACCTCTTGCGCAGCGAGTTTTAGTTGACAACTGCCACGTTTAACGAACTGCACGCTACCTCTCTTGACGAAGTCTGCCATCTCACAGAACCCAAAAATAATGAGATCGACCGCGACATCTCGCTCTTATCACGCCCCAGTGTTTGATTCTTCGCGCACTATCTCTCCACTACTCCGAGTGTACAGGTGACCTCGACTTTGGCTCGGCAATGATGAAACGCAAATAGCTGACTTTTTGACAAGACAATGAACGCGTAACGCTATTAATTCAATAGTGTTAATCTAAGAAATAGTGATTTGTATGCTTCTGCTGATCCTAATATTAGTTCGTTTCATGCGAACAGATAAATACGTAACCGGAGCGAGTAATAATGTTACTAATAAGTGTAGGATGCTGACACCAAATTTATAATTTATAACTAAAATTAAATGTATAGTAATCTTAAGATCTTTAATATGGAAAAATTAATTTCATATTAATCGAAGATTCTGACTAAAGATTACGCCATCGTTTCACGATACATTGTATGAATAATTGATAAGTTATTCACTTCCTTTAACTAGACAGACGTAAAATCGTTTTGCGTCGTAAATTGTTTATTAATAGTCTACGTAATCATAGCGCAATAATAATGCATTAAGAATTCCGGAAATCCGTTGCCAAAGGAAGTCGATTGAGGGCACAACGTACCTTTGACCTCGAGTGCCGCGTGTCTCAACTGGACGCTACCGCGTTTAAGACGAACCAGCGCTGCCATCGTCGTCAAACGTGCTGACACATCGATTGCGTTTCCATGATGTAGGACCGATACTTTAGGCACATATCATCGACAAGTCCATTATTGATCTTTTCGATCACTTTGCTATCGCGCAATACGAGGTTGATAGGACGCGACAGCGGTGATGAGTTACGCGAACCATACTGGTCATCTGGCCGATGCGAGTGAATGAACATCTCCGTTAACGAGACTTGATACAATAAGTACCTATGCCGGATCAGCCTTGAAGCACCGCGCGCGAGGTCCGCCTCGTAATATTTTCCCCACGTCGGAGTCGCCAAGCGATATATTAAACTTCATCACTGATAAAGATCTTCAAACGCAACTGTTGGTTTTTCCCTCGCTTTATCACAATGATCATGACACGTGATTTAGTAATAAATATTAATAATTAATATACAGTATTATTATGCATGAACGTCATTGTGATGCTAATGGAGCAAAAAATATTTCTGGATTCTTGTATTATTGATAAATTTAAAAAATATTATAATGTTCACATCTCTCTCTCTCTCTCTCTCTCTCTCTCTTTCTCTCTCTCTCTCTCAATCTGCCAATAAATAAAATAATATTTCACAATCTTATAATATTGATAAATACAATCATCAAAATTGCATTTTATTTTTCTTCAAGAGTCATTGATGAAAAAAAAATTTTAAATATCTCTTATTAAACACAAAAGTGCTATATATTTTTCCTACTTTCGAATAATGTAATTTAATGTGAGAGATTCTATCAGTAAATGGCAACAAAGGAAACTTCATTAATAGTTTCAACTTTAAATATTCACATTGTGAACCTAATAAAACACTGTTCATTTAATGATAATGTTTTAGAATATTGAATCATCTACCATCCGTCGTTCATGAATGTAGTTCTATATTACCAACGACTAATCAGTATAGACTGACTGTTGTTCAAACAAATCTGGAGCAGTAATCTTATTCTAAATTCCAGCAGACATTTGAATTTTATAGTTAAATGTGAACCTAAATATTTCATTTGTCAATATTTCTAAATGTCAAATGATCCAATGTTTATTGTGGATGGACAAGGTTCTACGTTACCAACAACCAAATCGAGTTAACAGGCTACTGTTCAAATAAACCTGGAGTCTCTTATGAATTGATCTTATTCCAGCAGGTCGCGCGGCAGGTGGTTGGGTCCCTTCTCCTGCGCCTGCCATCAGCAGGGAGTCAGGGACTGCTGGGACAGCGGGATGCCACCTGCGCGATGATTGGTCAGTTTGCAGGCAGGTCAAAACGGCAACACATCGCTCGATCGGCGTCTGCCACACTTGTCTGCCGCTTCGAAGCGGAGCGCGCGATCCTTACGGTCTGGTATTTTTCTTGTCTAATTCGCGGCGATCAGTATGCACATGTGTAAGAGATTGTTCATTCCAACGACGTTGGAATAGTACATAATTTCGAAAAATAGGAGAACACAAACGACGTGATAATCCAAACAAGATCGAGATAGAATCTGTATAGCGAATTCCGGAGTCACACTTGTACCGAGCATTGCTTTTCAAACGAATACAAGATGACGCAGCGCGCAGGGCGCCCGGGTATTTTGACATTTGTGACATATAGTTATATTTTATTACTGTGATATCAACGATAGTGCTTTGGGAATTCGCAAACGACAGTGTTCGTGACGGTGAATGACGAGAAAAGTATCATCTGAGAGCAGCGCGGCACAAACGAGCAACGAGGTAAGTGGAGTCCGTTTTGGTTGCGTTTTGACCGTTTGCTTTGAGAGGTTAAGTTGGGTGCCCTGCTGGGGTCCCGCGATACCACCTCCCCCAATCCCTTCCCGTTTCCTCTCCGGCCCCTCATCCCGCTAGCCGCGAATGGTCCGACACGGACAATACGGTCCTCTGGAGCAACTAGCGAAGGGCATCCGGGTCCATTCCGACCAAAAGATCCTTTGAATGGAATGCGTACCGGCGTATCTCCTTCATCCCCGCTCCTTCTTCTATATCTACTCATCCAGATTCTTGTTCATCTCGTATTCTCATCCATTTCACTTTCACCGTCGTTCTTTTTAAATTTTCAACTTCTTCAGTCTATTTTCGAACTAGACTTGGTGTTGATATAGAAAGACTTGCAATTACTAATGAGCGCCTCCTCCTTTGTTTCATCAATATTATCCTATTATGTATCGTGAAAATGATTCCCACTATCTACTGCAATACAATTAGAATTACTCTCATCATTACTCTCTTCGCTATCGCTACAATTCTTTTTGTACTCTCACTTTGATAATTACGCAGTAGATATCTATCTTCGTTTTATCTTACATCACTCTCTACTTATCGTAAAAAATGATTGCGATACGAGAAAAGTAATAATTATTATGACTGTATATATCCGCCAATATATTTTATTGGTGGATCATATTTAAAGAACTTGTATATTGAACCATAATAAAATTTCCCTTTTCCCTATCTCTTTTTGCCCGTTTTCTCTTCTCTCCTCCTTCCGCGACCTTCCCTTTGGAATGTGCTTCTCGAGCGTTCAGACATATTTCTGATCATGGGATCATCCATAACAGGCTTTCGAATTTTCTTTCCTGTCACCTAGAAATACGAATGGTTTCATGCTCGTGCCATGCCAATTTTTGATTTTCAAAAATCAATAGTCATGATAGCAATTGTACAAAAATTAAACAAGTTTGTCCACCGTGTCAACTTAATAACATATTTCCAGGGAAGATTTACGAACTTTCTTTGTCATTCTTTTGCGCTGGTTTATATTAGAACTCTAAATACTGTTACTTATTCTTATGAACGTATAATAATTCTTAAAACTTGTCATTCATTGAAATAAATTTAACGTTATCAAATCATCTTTCTATCTCTTGGAATATGTAAGGAGCAGAATAATATTTTGAAATTAACATTATGAAAGATATTTCCAAAATATAATAGTATCGCTAAAATCAATTTATTTCTCAATATTATGATCTTATTATATTAATCAATGACAAATTTTAGTGCTTAATTAATATCTATCAACATTGACTCTAATTCTGAGTTACTACTTTATATTTTCGTATATATTTTATATGTAATAAATATTTTTCTCGTCTCTCTTTTAAGACTTCTCTTCTTCTTTCCTCCCCAGTATCATAAATAATTCGCAATATAAATCTAAATTTAAATATTGAAATTTCATATTATGAAATGTATTGTAATAGAAGATACCTCAATCTTATCTGCTCGTCCATCTTATCCATTTATTGCACAACGAATAAAAAAATTATATTAAATATAGTAAATTGCTAAACAATTTAATTTGTGATATACTATTGTAGTTCAATCGGTTTCAAAACCGTTTCAAAACCGAAAAATGAATTCGGCGCGCAATTTAAATGACTACATAGACAGTATATAAATTCACATAGAATTATTTAAGCACTTAAGAAGCACTTAAGACCATTAAAGACTTTCTTTCCTTTCTTGTATTATATTAAATATTCTTAATTTTCCGCGATATTCTGCCGCAATATAGCTCACGAAGGACGTTCCGTTTATATCCACACGTGTGTCTAAAATCTAAAGAATTTTTTATACTAACTAGCCGTAATCTGTTAATTTATGCCGTAATCTGTAAGAATTAACCAATCAAATGAGAGGGGAATACTCGATTGTGATTGGTCAATTCTTACAGATTACGGAATAAGTTGACAGTATAAATTCTTTAGACACAATTGAAAAGTACAAAAATAATGAATAACAGATTTCAACTTATCAAAAACCGTATTTTAGTACATATGATTTCTGATAGGTTGAAATCTGTTATTCCCCGTTTCTATTGCCTGTACCTTTCAATTGTGTCCTATGTGTCGCCTACAATATATGGAGTAAGAAGTAAGAGTAAGAAATTGATCAATCACAGTCGATTATTCTTCTCACATTCGATTGTGATTGGTCAATTTCTTATTGTATTTCTTGTATTGTAGATAATACATTAGGCTTTAATCTACGCGTCGGAATCGGAACGGATCCGGACGAGGTAACCGGAGCAATTTCGGCATGCGGTACCTTTACGCGCGTCATATGTCGGTATATAAACGTGCTTTGAAAATCACGCACAAATACCGTTGCACTTAAGGTCGTTCACTTACGTATCTACTGAATGCGATTCAGCGCAGGAGTAGCTACTGGTGTTTTGTGCGCGACACGAATCGCAGAAGAAAATAAATATGTGTCTTTCCGGTGTGTATCGTATTACGACGCTTCTCTTGCTCACCAGACGATGACATTTTGGTCAAAGCTCGTATATACGATTTCAAGAAGCTGAAGTTTAGAACAGAGTTAATTATAAGCTAATTACAAGCAGCTCTAATTATAAGAACTTGACACGATTCTGCGATATAATCTTTACGTGATATCTCGATTCAATTGTTGACCATCACGTTTTGAGCGCGTATGTGCTTCAAGAAAAACCGTTGCTTATCAGTTATTCGATTTGAACGTAAACATTTAGAAAATTGTGTCATTATGTCCGGCATGAGCTATGTTTTCTTCATAAAAAGAAATTATGACCCAAATAATACTTCTAATAATACTTGCTTTCGCTGCCTGAAATAATAGTAGACCTCTAACGGAAGAAGAAATCAGCTTCTGTCCTCAAATCCTAAGAAATATAAAATTGCTTAAAAACAGTATTGTGAATCTATTATAATAAAATTAATAATATCGATTCACGATTCTGTAATGTTCAAGTTTCGGTATTCATAAATAATTTAATTATACATACACGAAAAAAAATAACAATATTAGTCAATAACAATGTGATTAAAAATAATCTTATTTATTTTTAATAATAATATTAATAAAACAAATAATATTTTATTAAAACAAAAATATAGTGCATTTTTTCATTAATAATATCAATTAATTAACAAGATTATTTTCAATTAGACTGCTGTCAATTAATATTATTAATACCTCTTTTTTTTTAATTACGACCAATTCATTATAAAAATTACATTATTATTATATCTTGAACAATCTTGCAGAAATTTAATAAAAGAATCGCCATCTTACTCGCAATAGAATTACGTGTTGCATAGCAAATTATATAACTTTAATGTACAAATGGTTTAAAAAACAAGTATTGCAGATATCATTCCTTGAATATGTATTTATCAGTTACGTACGAAAATGTCAGAAGACACAACCTTGCACGTACACAGACTTCATATGTATCACGTAAATTAATTCCGCATAGTTTCAATTGCCGGCATCAAGCGAAGTGAAACGCGCTTTCAAGTTAGCATTATTCGCAAGTGTAAATCGCGTCACACCCCAAATCGCTCGCACGTGATATTACCGCGAGATCCAATTAACCACGCTGATGGTTGTAACCAATGCTAATAATTAGAAAATTCATTATAGAGCAGGGTGCGCGGCACGCGAAGAAGACGAAGAAGAAGAAGGTACGATAGCGTAAAAGTGAAACTAGATTTTCTCTGATGCTTATTTAATTTGCGTTCATTTGCGTATCTCTCTTAATTGCTTCGAAATTCCGCTCCACCTTACTAACCGTTGCGAAGCTTGAAAATGGTGATAAGATTAAGAATTCCGGACTACTTTCTTCTTTCCGAAATTGAGAAAGTAGGGTCATGATGTCGGCTTCTTCCTTGAGGCATTTATTATGCGTAAATGTTTTGAGAAAATCTCGCGGCTTATGACATGACATATTATATAGGAATATATCTCCATTATTTTCAAGAAAAGTGCACTTTCTCACATTCCGACACATTTCAATTAAATGAAATTTCTTTATTTATGAAAAGAAAGAGATTTAGATCTAGATAAATTTTATTCTTGGCTCACATAAAAATTTCTAAGAAACTAGTCTTTCACAAAATATTAATCACATACACAATAAAAAACATTGTATAATTATATTGTGGAAACGATCCACTTAGATATGTTCTTAGTAAGCTCTCGTAACAATTTGTATTGAATTTTTTAACATATTTGAATTTCAATTTAACATAATATGATTATGTTACAATATTTAAAGATTTTGTGTTAAATTGAATATTCAACATGTCTTAGTCAAAATGATACAATTTATCAATAAGTACAAATAATATAAAAATGCTGCCAAAATTTTTAATATTCGAACAACCAATTTATATGTTCCACACAATTATTTTGAGTCCAGCAAATCTAGCTAAACTTTTTTTAGCTACTTCAAAAAATTGCCCTTTCGTGTATAATCATCATAAACTAAAATTAGAATTTCTGAGATCTGCATACGCATGCATTTCACATATCAATATATTTAAACAGTAGGTAAGATAATAAATTTTTGATATTACGAGAGTGATGAGAATTATCATCGATTATTACCCTCGGGGCAGGTGTAATGTATACATCGTACCCAAGTAATGCGATTAATAAGATTCGACTCGTCTGTTTCTTTCTCAACCGCCCGTCAGTACTAGTCAGTACTCTCCGGAAGCAGATCGAGATATCTGCACGCTATCGTCCGCATTATAATTTTTACGATGCATGAGAGAAGCAGAAAAAAGTATAGCGCCAAATCAGGGCGCGCGCGGAAAGTCGTTGCGAGAAATCGATGACCGCCGTAATGAGGCCATTGCCGGTGTATTTTTTCAATTACATAGGAAATTACCCTGCAACCGCTTCTCTCGGCATCATTTTTTTCCCTCGTTTCCGCGCGAGGAAATGTCGCGTCGTTACGATACGCAAAAAGACATTTTTTTTTTGTAGGATAATTCCAAGCAAAATGATTTGACAGACAGTCACATTTCCATATATATTCAATTTTTGTGATTCGAGAATTAAATTCGCCGAATTTAAGTATATTTGCATACAACTATACAGACATGTAAGTTCGTGCACTTTGTTGCAAAAATCACGTTCCAGTGTGATCAATCGCAACGATTAATTATAAATATTAAACGCGATTGCGATGTTGCGTGGGCTGTTTCTGACGATCCGCGTCATTCCGCCCGCGAAACATATCCGAATAAGGAATTTATCGAGATCCGCGCAAACATTACAATCTAACATGACTTCGCTTATCAACTCAACCTGCATATCTCGATTCGAATTAGAATGTGTCTTTTATTATGTAAATGAAGATTGAATTGGGATTTAAACTCATACTTTGTTGCGTAATCAAAGATTTACAGCAAAAGAAACAGTTAAAATTCAATCTAACATTCCGATAAAATTTTATGTAATGTATATATTCATACTATTTCGCTACTTTATTCGTGCAATCTCAGAATAAAATATTCAAATTTAAATTCCATATTTAGAATTCCTTTTCAGCGCTGTTATATTTATTATGCATTTGATATATAAATGTACTTACAGAATACGTTTTGTACATACAAATATACTACTCTTATTACATTGAATAATTCAATGACGTAATGTGGTATCTCGATGGTATCGTTCGCAAGCAAAATCACTTTTTGTATTAGAACACTGGAACATTAAATAATTGAAAGTAAATATGCAAATTATTCTTCGCAAGATATTAATAAGATAACTAAGAAAATTTTTTATTTTAAGATATTTGTTTCATCGTTACATAAGCACTTGTCAATTAATTTTGTTATTATACTATAATTATGTAAACTACCGTTTTGTTATTTGACAATAATGATTCAGAGATGTTTTGTTAGTCAAATTGTGAAGAACAATGGAGATGACGTTATTATGGTAAGCTGTCATCGTATTATTGTTATTCACACTTCGATAGCACTGTTAGTATTCCTCAACGCACAGTCACAAATGTCACTGCTTTTGAATGCAATTGATACCGCATGCATTTAGTGAATGTAAATTACTTCGATTTACGCAGTCAATTGACGAAGCTTTTCAAAGTAACAAAAAGCATCGATACCTGGTACTTCAATGTACATATTCAATATACAAATGTAAACCAACGATCTAAAGCATTACATGGTTGATGCTGCAGGAAAATGAAAATAACGACTATTCAATACAATACGATTTATTGCTTTAAATTGCTCGATTATCACAATTGCTTCTGTAACTTATCTAATTATATATTTTGCGGCTAAAATAAAATTATTTTGAATAAATTATAATTCCGTGTCAATTTTGCAGATTCATGATTCAATCACTATTAATATTATTAATATGATTTTAATCTAAAAATAAGATGTCGATTTACGTCAAAGAAAATTGTGATGTGTAAAAAGTTGTTTAATTTATTTTATGTTACATTTATATAATGAAAACCTAATATGTGTAACACACACATAATATCAATAGTAAAAATGCACATTTAAAAACAAGTGTAAATGCATCAATTGTAAATGTAAATTAGAACACAACTCATTTAACCTTTCAAGAGTTTTAATAATTATTTTTATTGTTCAATAATTATGAATAAATTTTCTTACTTCACTTTCATTTGCATTTAATTACACGAAACAAAATAGTCAATTTGCATATCCATTGACAAATTATTAATTTCAATGATAGCAAAATGTATATATAAATTGCTAAAAATTGCTTCAGTCAAATATAGAAAGACGTAATGCAATGCAAATATTATTAATTTAAACATATTATGGAAATAAGATGTTTCTCATTTAATCGCGCATACAATTTGGAAAATAAATGTGCGATTATTATATATACTTATTCTGTTAATTATTTAAATATTACTCAATTTTACTCTCGAGCGCAATAAACATAAGCAAAACTTGCTTGGTTATTAATAGCTCGTAGGTTTTATCATTTAATAAGCAAAACGTGAAAACGTCTTGTTGAAAAAGAAAAAACACTTCGAATTTATTCGATTTTCCTTGAAATTACATTTGCAAAACATCTCTCACATATGTCATTCATACCTTGATGACATTTGTCATCTTTATATAACGCAACAAATGCTATTCATTATTATAACATGCTCACATATCAATTTTTAATTTTATCCTTCAGCATACGCGATACGTATAGACAAATTGCGCAACAATTTTTAAAGTTAGTTTTCCAGACAAGTATTTCTAATACGTGTGTTTCTAATCTTCATTGTACATACATCGTGATTTCTCTGATTTCTCACGGCCATTCGCTAGTTTCTCTTCTCATAGAATCTCTTTTCACAAGGTCAAAGGACAGTAGTACCTTATTTATTGACCCTGTTCGATTCATAGAAACATGTATCTATCCTAGATTCGAAATATCTTTAGGCAGCGAAAATTCACTTTCGATCATAATTAATATCTCGATAAATTAATGAGTTTATAAAAAAAATAAATAAATATAATAATTATTATACTAACAAGGAATAATTGGGAAATTAAATTTATATAAATACGTATACTTTATGTACGACTTAGAAACATAAAACATTAATACAAAAGAATGTTAGTTACATCTAATCAAGACTGAAATCTTGTCTAAAAAGATAGTAATATATTGTTTTATATTAAAATTATATATTACATATATAGCCTTATTTGATCCTACTCAAATTGCGAATTGAATAAATTGCTATATGAATAAATTGCTATAGACCAACAAAAACGTGAAAGGATCTTCACACTACATCTATCATCATCGTCCTTAATAAAGCCGCGAAACTAATTGAACAGATTTATTCTAATAATAGTCGCAAGTCCTTTGCCTCAGCTTTCTCAGCATGTTCCTAAGCCCTTCGATGTCCCGCTGCTAATGCACAACTTTTTCTGTGCGATCTAGTACTTCCAATTTCACCACGACGCTCATCAAGCGTAGTCACGGCCACGTGGTAGTTTCTTCACAGGAATTCTCGTCCTCCAAGATCAGAGGACAAAACTCTTCCGCAGTAACCCTATCTAAGTTGCCGATATCTGCCTTGGGCTTAAATGGTAGCTCCGATACAAGAATCCCTTCCTTATAGATCCTGTGATCCTTCTCCTCTTCCTCGAACTCCGAGAAATCATCGTCTTCGTCATCATCGGTCTTCACGGTAGCGAAATCGATGTCTGTCAGGAGCGTGTTCACTTTTCGATTCTTTGGCTTTTCCCGCGATATCTCCCTCGAGACCTCTTTCGAGACACGCGATAATCCCCTCTTGTCGAGACGACGTCGTAGTTTCTTGACACTCAGGGACGTGGAGGGCAGAAGTATGCTCCCCTCAATCGCATCCTCTTCATGACCGTTGTCCTGATTGATAGCATCCGATCTCCTTTCTTTATCGCGCGTGTCGCTGCTGCTCGGTGGTTTCCTACTTTCCTGCGCCGATCGAGCCGTGTTCGCTGGGAATGCATTTTTATCGGTGGTACCGGCGCCTACGGCGGCCGCGATTTCGCTGGTGCCACCTGCCACCGCTTCCTCCGGCTTCCCGCTTGAAACGATTGCACGCGGACAGGCGTCTACGATGTCGGCCGGGCATACCGTGTTGGAATCGTAGGTCTCCGCGATGCCATAGCTCAGACTTGGCTCTGTTGGCAATGCGCTTGGAGCAGGCCTTTTATCGACAGCCCCGGTGCTCTCAAAGTCGGCCTTGATCCGCGGATGCTTGCGATACTCTTCCTGCAAGTAAGTACGAAACTGGTCCTGGAAGTAACCATCGATTACTTTCCAGATGATGACGCTATACCAGCTCAACACGCCGAGGAGAAACACTCCGCGAATAATAAAAGCCAACATTACAAAATCTTGTGGTTGCGGTTGATTATTCCGTTGCGATATTATAATATTCTATATATAGTGTTTTACAGATATATTCTAAATATATCATGTAACTATAATATACCGAGATCGCATGCTGATATGATTGATATATGATACATTGATAAGAGGCTGATGTTTTTTTTTTAAGAAGTAGCGTTTATAAATATTTTGATGAAATCTTCCGAGCACAAATCAAAGTTCAAGTTTGGCATGTAAATAAAACTGTCGGTCTTACGTTATTATTAATGTACGTAAGTATGAAAGATAGATTTCAAAATTTTACATTCTGATTTGCAATTTTTATAATTTACCTGGCTTATAAATATTTTGATATTTATTTGACATTTATTTAAACATTTAACGCGAATTAAAAAATTTATTCAATTATATCAAAATACTTTTAGAGTATTTATACTTCAGTAAATTACTATGTAATTATTTAATTATTATAATTATTATAATTATTTCTAAAAATTTACACTTTTATAAAAATTATACATTTTTGTTATTATACATTAATAACATCATAGACTTTTTTGTTTACTTTTTAAATAAATTTATAGATATATTGTAAATAAAAATATTCTAAAAAGTTATTTCTCAAGATAATTATAAGCGTTGTAAATTACATAAAAAAACTATGTTAACACTAACTGATTAATTAAAACAATACGATTTAATAACTAATTTAATTAGTTATTAATTCTGCCAAAAGTTATATGACTTATGGATCTTGGAGATTTACTCTCCCAAGACGAGAAAGAAAATCCTTCTAGAAGAAAAATACGAAAGAGTTTTATCTTATACAAATATCAATGATCAACACTCAAATACTGCATGAAAAAGAAGTTCTGTCACAGTTTTGTTTACTCATTTTGTGGATTTGAAAGAATATTAAATCTTTTAAAAGGTTATTCTCGAGTATTTTTCGTTTGTCTTTCTAAGCATCTATTTCTCTTGAACTAAAAATATGCTTACATACTCAACTGAATATTTTTCTATCGTTTATATAATGCGTAAGCGACAGTTATTATATTATCAATAATAATTTTATAAAATTAATATCTATCTGATATCTATTACTATTAATTTTTAATATCTGTTTATTCTATTATTAACGTTGAATTTAAGACAGTTGTTGCTTGAGATTAATTAATGGCATGAAAGATAAAATTGACGTTAACAGATAATAATTATAAAAAAAAAAAATAATATTGTCATACTTGATTAAACAATGATCACGTATTATTCCTAAACTATCTTTTCGATTGAGAGCACTTAATCCTCTTCTCCCATGAGATAATCTTTGATAATGTAAAAGGATTCTTTCATGTTCGGCCAAGCTATAGTCACAAAGACCAAAATCGAATTCGCGATCACGAAGAGCCGCATCATTTCGATACCAGTGCTGGATCGGATCCAATTTCCAAAACCTTGATTCTCGTCATCGCTTAGATCTCCCAAATCCGACTTCTCCACTATATTCCTTCCATTATGACAACTCTTACTACCTTTATTTTCGTTGTTTCCACGTTTCTTCATGCTGACTATATAGCGATCATCTGCAAGAATTGATTTCAATGCTGAACATCATAGAAATATGCACTTCACGTGCTCTATGCGTTTAATTGTGATGAAATTTGTGCTATATTTTAGCAGAGATAAACAAATAAAATAAAAAAAAGAAACCAGATTCTTAAAAATTTGCGAGCTCTGCGTGGAATACTTATTTTGAATATTAGAAACACTGAACAAGTTAATCAGTATTAAATTTCTATAAGAGAATATAACGAACAATATTTTGAGTACTTATACGGAAAAAACGATTTTGTTGAAGAATCTAAAAATTTAACTAAATTAAAAATTTAACTAAATAAATTTTCAAACAAATCTGAAAATAAATTTGTTGGCCTATTAAAATTATTATGTAGGACGTTAAAACTGATTGCTGGAATGTCAAAACTTTTTGCAGCATTGCTTACCATGTTTAAAATTCCTATAAAATAATTTTGATGGTTCAACAAAATTATTTTCAGATCTATATTTAGCTAAATTTTTAGATTCTTCAGCAAAATTACTCTGTTCATTTATAAAAAAATTAAAGGAACGTCAAGAATTATTATCAAATGTCGTTTGTTCAATACATTTACAATTTTAATCCTAATTATTCTAATTATTCTAATTATTCTAAATCAAGAGAATGATTATCGTGTTTCGCTATTTATTATCGCTCTTCTGCTATTTATTAAATAACATAGTATCAACTGATAATTCGCGTCGCGAATTTAAAGAAAATTGTCCCGCTACGTGACAATTTACGATAATCAGCGAACCTGAGAGAAGATGAAATTAAAAGCATCCGCATACATATATTCCTGTTCCGGGATACGCGTGTGCGTGAGCACGGTTATATGTTGCATTCCTGCGCGTACAAGAGACGCACATACTTGAGAGTGGGTGTGATGACCGCGATCAACGCATTGAATATACATACGCATTTCAACTGTCGCATACGAAATTGAAATTACAGAAAAATATTTCTGATTCTTAGCTTTCTCGAGATAAATTGTTATAGAAGAAAATTTACTAAAATTTTTTACTCTTAACTATAATAATTATGTTAAATATAGTAACTGTCATAACTCTATTAATGTTAATTAAAAAATAATTATTATAGAATAGAATTTATTCGCGTCACAGCATTTTTACAACCAAGAAGAGATATAATAATTATTGTATTATTTGAAAGTGCAAGTAACAAAATGAGAATTTTACATTGAAAATGGATTACAAATTCCATTTTTTCTTGCATATTTTTAAAATTAAAAAGTCTTATATGTAAAACTAACAAAAATTTATTTTTCTGTATATTAATTTTTTAATATTTACATAGAATAACAAATAATATTTAGTTAAACCTATGTTATATTAAAATTGTGATTTGAGAAGACTTATTACAAGATAGCTTGAGAGTTATAGAAATTTTTGCAACTCGCATAATATTTGCTCGTATCGATTTGATTGAAAAACGCAACTCAAAGCTGATTTGCTCTGTGATTCCATTAAATAATTTTAATAAATTCTCTTTTCCACCTCGCGATCTGCTATGGATCTTGGTAGATCAAAGTTCACGGTATTATACCAAGTAAATTGCAAGGAGGAATAGTGGAATCGTTATCGACAAAGAACAGCCTTCACCAGAGCAGATCGTTCTGTCTACAATGCTCCATTCTCTCTCTGTCCCCTCCCCCCCCCCCCCCCCCCCCCCCCCCCCCC
>NW_017259490.1:1762812-1763611 GCF_001594045.1 Atta colombica
GGTTTCCAGTAACTGGCTAGTTATCAAAATTTTGCTCTATTATTTACACCTCAATGATGAATAATAGGGATACGATAGAATCACGATGGAATATTGATGGAAACAGGTGGGTGGCAGAAGATTTCAAGTTAATTACGAAGATCAACGATTGATCATAATTGAATTTGTCAGAGAATTCAACATTCTACGTTCTATCACCATCTTTATGATCGGTAAAGGATGTGACGATGAAGAACAAATCGATAATAAATGACTGATTAGTTTCACAGCGCTCATCTCACGCTTTGTTATGAAAAGCAAAAGAATAACAAAACTGTCTGTTCTGATTGTGAATAATGAAATATTACGAAAACTATTATGTTAAGAATAATGTCAGACAAGATATAGTTTTACCTAATATGATTTATGACAACTAAAATGATATATATATTTAATTATATATATACACACACACACACACACACACACACACACACACACACATAATAATTAAATAATAATGACATTGTTGAAATTATAAAAATTTAGATAAAGACAGATTTAAAAATAATTTTGTTGGACTATTAAAATTATTATGCAGAACGCACGATCATAAAGCAATGCTGAAAAAATTGACATTCTAGCAATTTAAGGATTCTAAAAAATTTTGATGATCTAACAAAATTATTTTCAGATCTTTTCTAACAAAATTTTTAAATAACTTGAGCAAAACTGTTCTTTCCATGTATAATACATATATAGTGTGTTTTAATTAATTATTTAATAATAAATATAGGCGTATATATATATATATATATAT
>NW_017259490.1:1763711-1772348 GCF_001594045.1 Atta colombica
ATGATAGATTTCACAAAAAAAACTTTTGTTGAAGAACTTGTATCCTTCGATATATTCATAAGCAGCTACGCGTTGGGTCGCACGTGACACCTGACAATACTAGTTTAGTCCTTTGATTTTATTTTTGCAAAAAGAGAAAACGAGAAAGGAAGCAAAAATGTAAACTATTGTTAGACATCACGCATAATACTGCCGTGCAATCAATTACATATTTCACAGCCAGTTCGAACAAGCTCCTCCGTAAAAATATGTCGGAGGACATAAGATTCCTTAACAAAAATTCTTTTGATGACTTACCATCCTCTAAAATTTATATTCCATGGAACCTAAAACATCCTGTAAGATATATGTGTATACATATAAAGTATGTGTATATGCATAAAGGCAAAAAATGGCAGAAGACTATTAAGACCATAACAAATGATCTAGGTCCATCAGATGTCGACCGTTGCCGTTAGCTGCATAATTACTCGTCCTATAATTAAACGGGTTCAGTATGTTACGTCACAAACGGAAAGTTGGTCACTACGAGGTAACAGTACAACATTGTCCCCGATGCTCTACTTCGGAAGTCACCCGTCGAACGCTTAGTTAGAAAAGTTGCAGGCTCGGTCGTTATTCCTATTCAAGCGCGCACGTCGGCTTTTTTTGTCTTTTATCGAAAACGATGCGCATGTAAATGAGAATTAGTAGTTGATAACATCAGTATCGACAAGGACGAAATAAAACTGTCTCTCCCTAGTCTAAATTCGTATTTGGAACTGGTTACTAGTGAAGGCAATCGTACGCAATAAAGTGGCATGAAATGCGACTGCGCGCAACGAAACGTGCAGATTTGCACGACAGAGCTTGCGGTCAGCGAACGAGGAAATTACAACGACGACGTAGTTATCGGCAAAGGACAGCCCCGGGCTGTGTGCGATCATTTCTATGGAAAGTGATATGTCCAGCGAGCCCTCATTCTCGGTACATCCCTCCGCCATAAGTCGAACCGGTCTATTGTACGCGGAAGTTCAATCTCTCCCCCTGTTATTCTCACGCACCACAAATCATAGTTGGAATTTCAACTATCATCGCTGGATGTTACAGTTATATATCGTTATTAAACGTGTTTCACCAATGTTGCCAAATATTTGTTCAGTTATAATTAAAGAGATGAGTTCAGGAACGAGAGGATATGACTTTTGGCTCCAAAGTAATCGATCCGGTTTTAGGATATAAATTCTCGGATAAATTCTCTTCATTATACTCCGCTATATTTCAATACAGCAGAATCAAATGAAAAGAATTATAATTTTTTTCTGAATAGAGTAAATCAAATTTTGGAAAAGAAAAATATATATTTCTTTTCGTCCGCTCGTCCTGCTTTCTTAAGTTTGTGCTGACAAACTCACCATGGTCGAGCTTTCTCAACGATCGTAAACGTGCGTTTGAATTCAGAGTAGACTGCGTATTTTTACGGTTTTTTTACGAAGCGTGAAATTCCTGCAACGTGACGCACGCAACAACTGCCACCAACGGTTTGTCGCTTTTCACCTTACTTTGCCACGAGACGTGTCGATAAGGCTTCTAGACTTCGTAAGCTCATTAAAAGATTTCACGACAGTGCCGTGGGTTCTCCAAAGTTCGCACGGCGCATGACAGCGTTCCTAAATATCTAGTAAATTCAATACTGCGTAACTCAAGCATTATATTCTCCTGTGTAATGTCATACAATCTTAAAGAGTAATAACTCTATACATTACATTTTGTTATGTATATTTGGCGTTTACTAAAAAATTAAATATGCAATATTACAATATTACATTCGATATTCATAATCACTTAAATATTATTTATATTATTTATATTAACTTTAATGCTAAAGTAATCCTGAATCTAAAAATGATTTGTTTATCTCCTATCCAATAATTAATAATACAACTCATAATTATTCTTAATACACATTAATTGAAGTAAATAAGCCTATCTCATAGCATAAACAAAATATTAATGTATTCAGTACATGAAATTAATAATAGTACAAGTTTCGACTTATTCAATCATCTTCTGTCGCATTCTCTAAGAATATATATTTATACAACTAAATCGTTGTCATTTACACTTTTATAAACTCTTGACAAATGTAGTGTCTTTACCTAGATCTCTGTTATTTCTCTTTCCGGATGTTCCACTACTTTTTGCTATATTTATTATTATTATTAACATTTATGTTTATTGAACAATTACAATGAACATATGTTAATTATTGTATTTGATCAGAATTGCGAGCTTATAATAATTATCTGTCTTATATTAAATGGGATTAAAAATTACTGACTATAAACCTGTCCGTCGTGACATTATTGTAAATATATTTGCAATTATCAAACATTGAATCACAAGAAGAACAAAACAATATTAAATTGAAATTCGTACTGCTATTAATTTCATGTACTGAAATATATTAATATCTTGTTTATGCTCGAGTTAGACTTATATATTTTAATTATTGTGTATCTCCTATCTGCTATTCTTTTAGTTACTTAACTAGTGTTAATCTAAATGTATAGTATAATATGGATATAGATGTGAAGAGGGAGAATTACAACAAAGTGAGATAGTTATTATTAAATATACAAATATAGAAATGCCAAAAAATCTGCATATTGTAGATTCAAAATCTAATCCATTCAATCATTTATTTCTTCTATATAATCAAATATACTTTCTATACAATCTATACAATCAAATTTATTATTTCCTAATTTTTCTTTAATCTCTCCCTCATCATCTGTATATTCATATGGTAATAGCACAATCTCAGCTTAAATTATGATTATATTACAATCAAATACATAATTTGGTAATTACTATCCATGAACGGCTTAATAAATCACCGATACATCAGATGAAATCGACATCATCTTCCAATCGATTAGATCACACGCAACATTTCCCATGTAGTGCTTTATGAAGGAGCTCAATTAATCACGTGAGCTGTCAAAAATTTTGAATAGAAGAAATACGTGGTTCCTACTTACTACTTAGAAAACATATATAAATAATGACGTCGACTAAAATCTGAACGAACGCATCACCGATCAAATACACTTTCTTCTCATGATACTGAGTCATTAGATGTTAGCGTAAATGTAATTTCCTGTCGAAAGAATATCGGAAAGAGATTTGTCTCAAGAGGTATTGCGACAACAAATGCTTACGCAAAAATAAAATAGATACGCACGCATCATTAAAAGAATTGAAATATTCGGAACTATTTTATATATATTATAATTATAAAGAAGAAAAACTATTTCTTCATTTAAATATTTCAATTTTAATTATATTATAATTATAATTATAACAAGAATTATTTATGCAAAAACTTATGCAAGTGCATTGTATTAAAATAAATATAAATTACAAATATTAAAAATAAGATTATTATGAAATATTTATAGATATAAATTTATTTCAAGCTTCCTTAAAATAGAGTTAAAGATAAACTGATTCGAATTTTTCTGCGATCAGAATAAGAACTATTTCCACGAAGCTTTTGTTTCCTGAAGCCTCCGACTTGCTTATTCCTGACGGAGAGATTGACTTGTAACTCTGTTATCCTTCAGAACTTCATTTTGTTGATAATATCAAAGGATCATATAATCATTTTCGATCGACAACAGTGGACGATACGGCACTTGATATAATTTTCTCGAAAAACATTTGCGCTGTCATATAATATCGCTATACAAAATCTTAACGATCTCTCTATATAAATATTTTAAAAAATTAAGAATCTTACATCGAATGCTTTTATTATCAAACGTAAATTATAAAATATACACAGTTTTGAATGAATTTAAATCATCGTAAAAAAAAAAATTTCGCAATTACGAGCATTATATTTAAAATTCTTCCTATAAATGCTATATGAACAATCTAATATTTTGTGCATTGTTTCTCACTTTTTAAAACTCTAACTCAAGAACACAAAATAAACTGCAATTAATAATGCTGTTTACCAATTTAATAGATACAGAACTTAATGCGGAATTATTATCGCGCTGCAAATTATTTTACTAATGTTATTCATTAATATTATTTTCTTTTGAAATTTTCTTATTATACTTATATTTTAAGAAAATGTTTTACATAGTTTTTCTAAAATGAAATAAACTGTTATTCCACTACTGAAGAATTCCCCAGGGGTTCTTGGAACAGGTAAAAACGCGCCGTTGCAGATCACAATGCCAATTTCTCGGATTACTCGTAAATACGTAGTGCGACAAAAAAAAGGAACACGCTGAACTCAACGAAAAAGAACTTTGTCAAAGTAAGTGCAGCGTGACTGTTGGTATTACATTTCTTTCTGGAAAGACTCGACGAAGATTCCAAGAGGTGTTAGACTATTTTTATGTCCCCTCCGGCTGCTACTCTCTCTCCCGCCGTTTACGGCAAGGAAAACTCCCGATTGGAATGAGAAACTTCCCTAATGATCAAAAAGCATCGTGAATCAGTCGTTTTGCTGAGGAATTTCCAGGTCACTTCGAGTAAGTAACATGTCTCACACCGTCTCAATAGTGCAGGATCTCTTGGGAATACTATACCACGAACGTTACACTCGATGTAACTAGACCAGCCTGAACTCAGAATACTCGGCTTAAATGCGTCTTACCCTTTCTATGGTTAAACCTAATACTACTAGGATTTCTAGAGCTTCTAACCGTCATTGAATACATCAGTATGATAAATGACACTTTAGATGAGTAATAATTACAACGTTATTACTGAGAATATATTTTCACTATTATTAAAATTACTGTTAAATATTTAATTAATTATATTAAATTATAAGTATTAAAAAAAAAGATTGGTTGCTGCAACAATGTAGATAATAAAATATGGCATAGCATTTTTATATGGTTACAGTAATCAGTTTTTGGTTGTAGCAACAAATTTTTAGTTGCGTTAGCCTATTCGCAATGTCAGTATATGATTTCGATAGGTTAACGCAACTAAAAATTTGCTGCTACAACCAAAAACTGATTACTGTAGCCATATAAAAATGCTATGCCACATTTTATTATCTAAATTGTTGCAGTAACCAATCTTTTCTTTCAGTGTGAAATGTTTTATCGAGGATTTTATTTCAGCAAACAGCGTCAATTGTATCACATTACGCTAAAACGTTTTCTTTTCTGCTATCATGGTGAAAAATATTTTCAACTTTCCATGATCACGCAATTATATTGATTGTTCACACGATCAATAATATTGCTCAGTAATATTGAATCAATAATATTGATAGTATGCATTAGTATTTTTACAACTTTACACGATCAATATTATTGACAATATTTCGGTTCAATTTTTTTATGTACATTATGTATATTATCTTATATAAAGCAATAATAATATCAGTACAATAAATAATGTCTGTGAAGTTAGCATGGAATTTTATTAATTTTTAAAAAATAATAATTGTTTCGGTAACACTTTCCATTGTTCGACTGTTTTTTCAAAAATGTTCTGCATTTTTAATATCAAAAAATCAAAAATAAAAAATGTGCTAACTTCACGTTCCAGCACGGCATAACTTCCTCTGAAGAATCAGATGCCATCGAATATTATGTCATCTGCCAAGTGTTCCCGTTTCTTTTAAGCTATATTGATTTAGTACATTTTTTCTCAGAGTACAATCTACAATCTATATCAATCTATCAATATTAACCACATACTATCAATAATATGTTAATATTGTTAGTAACTGACAAATTATTGAATTATTATATTATTGAACGTATATAAAGTCCCTATTAATAATGCAAAAAAGTACAGCTTTGTAATCGCCCATTGTAAGTAAATTACTCTTCCGCGCATAAATATAAATGGACAGAATGAATCACTCTAAAGTCCACACAGAATCAGTCGTTCGGCGCGATATTCAAACCCTTTCACAGCTCTCGAAATATCAAATAATTTCGTTAGGAATTCTCGTTGAGTTTAATTATTGCCACGAATTTATCGTTCGGCATATTTAGAATTCTTACGTCTCGAAAAGCATATGAATTATTCAATTTAAATCCGACTTTTTGCTAATCTGAATAATTTGTAATATATAAGTAATTTATTTCTCAGACGAGAAAATTATTGTATGATCTCTTTATTATGTTGCTCGAATTTTTTTTTAATCAACTTCATGTTTCGTATCTCATCATATTTTGATACAATTTTTATTAAAAAATTTATTATTCAAGATATGTCACATATAAGTTAATAATATTTTGATAATATTTTGATACAATTTTTATTAAAAAATTTATTATTCAAGATATGTCACATATAAGTTAATGATCCAAATTAATCTCGATTTAACACGGCTGCAAATTTAAATTAAGAATAATAAAAGAAGAAGACGGAAAGATATTTAAAACGAAATTGAAGGTCAAAATAATAATCTAGGGAGGAGTCTACGGAGGTGTTTATGGCAGCTTTCATTATAGTCTTAAAAGCTTCCCTTCTTATTCGCTCAGAGCATCGCCGGTAGCTTCGTTAGAATTCTTCGTAATTACGTTCCTTCATTGGCGCAAACTTTATCGCTGCTTCTGTGAAAGCCTTGTGCCAATGTAAGTATTGAAACAGTCACGAGCTTTTCGTTTTAATCGATATTAAAGAGAATATAATGATAAAACTCGGCAAATAATATGCAATCATTGAATAAAACAAATTACGTAACTATTTGATACAAGTAAATATATGCCATATTCATTTAATAGCATTATTAATTATTATAATCTATTTTTTAGATAAATAATATATAAATAATATATAAATATGTAAAACATAAATAATGCTAATATATTACTCTTAAAACTTTTATCAAATTACATTTGATAAAAGTTTTAATATCTATAAATAAAAATTAATTCTAGTAAAATTAGACGAAAAATTAATACATATTTATAGGAATCCTAGGTAAGAAATTGAATTCACACGGATTATTTCGTTACAATGATAAAATCATTTTAAGCTATTTATAATCAGCAACTTTTAATATGACGATATGTTCACGATATTTATTTTGTAAATTATGCTTTATCTTCATTTACTGACAATTAGATTCGCAAGTAGTAGCGCGAATATCAGAACTTGATCTTCGCCAAAGGATAATATTTTAATAGATAATTTAAGTAGAAATATGAGAAGAAAGATATACATACAGATTGTGAATTCCTGTATTATTATTTTAAAGATATAATATGAAACTAATCTTATTAGAATATATTGCACTTGTTATTAACAAATTCTTTCATTTTACATATCGTTTCAAATTTTGCATCCAAATAAATTCTTTCATAGAAAAATCAAATTTTTCCATTCTTCGGAAGAAAAAGTTTCACGCTGAACTTTTAGATGTAATTATCAAATGCAAATTATTCTGGAATTATATTTCTGCTGGTTGCAAAAAAAATAGTTCATTTGACGAAGAGATATCTCATGCTAGGGATATTTCATGCTAGGGAAGCAAGTAAGAAAACGATTCAAGAAGAAAATCGTGGTGACGCATTAATAAACTAATTTCAATGGAATGTTGATGAATAACATTTGAGATGAAGTTTTACAAAACATTTTCAATTTGTTTGCTCACAAAATCATTAAAACAAGAAAACGGGGATAAATTTTATACATCGCCTCTTTTTTAAAACAAAAATCTTAAATTCTACAAAAAAGAATGAAAATGTCACGGAAAGAAAAATTGTCTTTGATATTAAATATTCTTTTTACTCGTGGGCATACTTATTTATTTTTAATATTTTTAATATTTATACTATAAACAAATATTACCTAGTTGAATTGTAATATTGTATACGTTAATAATCGTAGGATGCATTTGTGTAATATTTAATATTCAAGTATTTTTACAGTACTAGGATCACCATAAGTTGTAAGCATAGAAAAATATTTATATCCTGCCGACACGAAAATCATATTCACGAAATTTGCATTCATGATGCTCAACGTCTCGTACAAATACGTGAGCTGTATAAAAAATTGTTCAAATCATATTATTCTCGTTACGCAAAATTATTAATTATATTTCGCTTTTTATGAAGTTTTACATATCCCAGGAAAATTGTCATATTAATTTTAATCTAAATCGTTATTTATATATATCGCAATCAACAAAATCTAAGCTTTACGCTTATTTTAAGAATATAAGGTAAATTACATTTATATAATTTAGTGTCCATACAAGATGAATCTGATAAAAAGATCATCATATTTTTTTTCGAAAACTTAGATATAGAGAGAAGATATCTATTATCAAAATTGTAGGATAAGTAAGGGGATGTATTTTGGGAAATATCCTTGTTTTTTATTAGCAATAAAAATTTTTTTTCAATGAGAAGAGATATATTTTATTCTAATAATTATAATATTCAATGAATATTCAATATTTTTATATTAGAGTATTTTTTTCGAAAATTTAATTATTTTAGGGATATAAATTAAAAGAAGTGATAAACTATAAGTTTAGAACAAATTATTTTGTATTATTTAATAAATGTTTTATATATATATATATAAATGTTCACATTATTGATCTAAACATGCTTAATCTTCATAGAAAATTTTTAACTTTTGAATGTGTGT
>NW_017259490.1:1772448-1775840 GCF_001594045.1 Atta colombica
GTGTGTGTGTGTGTGTGTGTGTGTGTGTGTGTGTGTGTGTGTGTATATTGCATATAAAAGATAAATATTTACAATCCATTCAATTAAGTCTAATGTATAATGTACAAAGCATTATTCAATCATGGCATATAAATTATTCCTATTTGTTGCAAACAAATTGTGTAAGACTCCGTTGGCGATTCAAAATTCAGTGCAAACTGTTAATCAATCAAGTCCAGACGGTTAGGTAGAATATTCTGTTTGCAGGAAGAGCCGATACCCCGCCAATACGTCACGGTTCGCTTAAAGCATACGTTCAATTATTCATGAAATTGTCGGCGAACGTCACGCTCATACGTTCCGAGATCATGTTCCATTCGGAGATCGTGCGTGAGTCCAACTGATCGAGAACTGTCAAGATTGACTTCAGTGAGACTCTGCGAGCGAAATATCTCGAGCGATTTTATATGAATTTTCACACATACACACATACACACACACGCGCGCGCGCGCGCGCGCACGCACGCACGCACGCAGAGAGAGAGAGAGAGAGAGAGAGAGAGAGAGAGAGAGAGAGAGAGAGAGAAATCTAGTAAATTTAATTTCTGTTGATGAACAAATTCTTTTGCACTGGAAAAGAGCTCTTTCACTGAAGTTTCACTAGTATTCAATTTTTTAATTAGTAGGTACATGTGAAAAATGTACATATACTAAAGTTTGGATACCAGATTTAATTATGATTATACTGACATTTGATGTTCTTTATCTTATCTTTCAATGCTTTTTTGAAAAAATGTGCAAAAAATAAAATCTATTAAACAATTGAAAAGCATAATAGGAATAAGGAAATAAGAGATTTAAATTTATCAGAATCTGTGTATACTAGATCGATACACGATTTCTAATAAAATTGAAATCTATTATTCTTTGTTCATATTGCCTATGCTTTTCAATTGCTCAAGTTTAATGAAAGAAAATTATTATTTAACAGCAAACATCTTTTCTGCATCTCTCCCCCCCTTCTCCCCACTCTCTTGCTTATGTCGTGTTGGTTGCAGACTCGTATTTCATGCGCGCACGAACGCAACTAATTAGAAACGCATTATTACCATCTCCGCCCTACGGGGGAGTAATTAATTAAGCCGCCTCGACAGAAGACTGGCCGTAAGAATTCTACGACCGTTACAAAACTGCCGTTAATAAATCTAGGCTAATTAGTTAGAGGCAAAGACGAGTTACGTGTGCCAACGTGTTTTATGCATTGTTCGAGCCAAGTTTACAAAGTACGACATATACACATCGTAGTCATTGCCGTTATCGTTGTCGTCTCGAGGTGAGAATATCAACTTATTCCTGGTTTTTGATTGCACTCGGCAAGAAATCGACACATTTTCATAAATGACACATTTTCATAAATTTGTATTGGTATATTTTTTTAAATAATTGCTGTCGTTTATGTCATATCATCTTGATACGATATCGTTTCAAATATTTTTCTTTAGAAACATAATCTAAATTGTTCGAACTGATGAAAAAGTTATCAAGTTTTTAAAATAATTATTATCGATCTGCACGATTAGCACTATCAACTTCGATTATCTAACATTATTGCAGTACAGAAAATTACAGAAGAGTATTATTTACAAAAGTAACACACACACGCGCGCGCGCGCACACTTACGCACATACGTATTAAATAAACAATCATGTTTTTTGTTTATAATAAATACAGATAAATAAAGATAACTGTTATCATTAATAAATAAAATATATTAAGTAGTGATAAAAAAATAAACTCTACGAAAATATGCGTTTTAATATTAATGATCCATTCTACATTGATTCTTTTTTATTACTTTACAAATGCAAAATAATTTACTGAATAACAAAATATGAGTTAATATTACTGTGGAAAAAGTAATAAATGCAAGTGAATTATTTGTTTAATTCTCGAGAATTACGAAGAGATCGACAACTCATATATATATATATATATCTCGAGAGTTGATTGCCGATACGCGTTTATTACGTCTTAATTAAGGTGAATCGCGAGTCAGAAGTTCTGATCTAAGTAATTAAGACAGATTTAGTGCAAACTAAAGTAAGATTCAGTCATTAGACGTTATAGTGCGAAATAGATTGTGGAGACGTTATAATGCGAAAAAAGTATCAAAGTATTAGAAATTTTGCCAACTTGTCAAGAGTTAAAAAGTTTACTTAATATTACAAATTACTACGTCCATTTTTCATTGTGTCTAATCGCAACTATTTAGTCCAGATTTTGCAATCAGGAGTTGATTAATTAAATTATAAATATCAGTCGCCCGCCTCTGAGATCATTTATCGCTCTAAAAGTGACGATTTAATCAAATTTACAATGGCATTTACTTGAAATGTCGAAAGGTCGATACATTTAATTAATTCTTTTAAGCAGCAATGTCGCTATTAACTTTATTAATGGCAGCCCTAGCTAAAAAGATCGATATAATTAATCGCATTTAATTCAATACTCTGATGTAGTAAATACTAATCTGCATGAATATTTTAATGCGCGAACACGATCGCGATTGCGATCGATTGTCCACGTGGAGCAATTCTTGCCACCATGCGCTCGCTGGATGGTTGGCGAAATGCTGAGGAATGATCAGAATCGGGCGGGGGCGCAACAGTTGCGTGGGTGGATGCGCGTCTGATGAAGGAGTAGAGCGGGAGAGGGAGGGATGGTAACGGGGAACCGGAAGAGGGATGAGAAGCACACGTAGAAGGGGGTTGAAACCCGGCGCCCGATGTGACGTACCTCAGTGTTCATCTAGCATTCACGTTGCAAGCAACTCTAGTTACGAGACCGGGAGAGATCTTGTATCTGCCGAGAAAAATCTCGCGAAGAGATCGATTAACGCGGGATCGCGATTGGCTTTGTCGATTAAGACCGGCTTTGTTTGAAATTCGAAAAGGTTGATTTTTGTAGAGCTTTTATCCCCTCGTCGCGTTTACTTCGATTCGCGCTTAGTTTTCACTAAAAAAGAAAAAAATTATCGCTTGTCAAAGTGCAATCAGTGGTAATCGGTGACGAAGTATCGAAAATGCAGATAATCTCTAATTCAGTGCGTCGAAATATTTCAACGTTGCGTGAGCGTAGTGATTCTGCTTAGAAGTTCGATACCACGTGGAGCTCCACGATTTCTTCAAACTCGTGATTTGGATCTACGAGTAAATTATATAATAGACAAGTTCTAATTTCATCGCATGTTCAATCAAAAATTTCATGAAACTTTTTGAAAATAGAATGATAGACAGAATAATATGTAGAATGATTTTTAAAAAATTAGACATGATTAAATAATGATTATATAATATAATAACAATTTATATACCATATATATTCTCATAAAATTAACAAAAGCCATCTTTCA
>NW_017259490.1:1775940-1783101 GCF_001594045.1 Atta colombica
TAATGATTAAATTCTTTTCACGCGAGTTAACATCGACATATAGACATTTTCATTATTCAAATTATATAATTTTTGGCTTCATATCCATTACAGACTATATTAAAATTTCTCAGTACAAAGTTCACAGTTCAGCGTCACTATAAGTGAACGATTCTTCACTGGAAGTCCAAAATGATGCGCGGGCGTGATAAAACCGGATGAATGTATATCATACTGAACCACACAATATTTCCGTAATATCACACAACTGACACTCCTACGCAATGTTCATGCAATAGAATGTAGATCTCCTGGTAATCGCGGGGAATGCATGAGTGTGAAACTGCAGAAAATATCAGAAAAATAAAAACTGCATAAAAATAACATCAAAAAAATATTTAAATGACGGACATTAATACAAATTAGTAAATTCTTGTGCATTTTATAATTTCTTAAACTTTCTTTTCATATCCTTCGGCTTGAAAAAGCAAATCTAAGTAATGTATTATTAGTTAAAAAAAAAAATGTTCAATAGTATATAACACGTTATTTTGAGTAACAATGATAATTTATTATAATAAAATGATAAAAATCAGATGTGTCTAAGGATGGGATACGGCTCATATAAAAAAAGGGTTAGGTTAACATGCTGTACGCATATGTGAGCATTTAATTACAACTTAACTTTGACAAAACACTTTATATTCGATATTTTTATAATAAAATAAAATAGAACTAAAATAATTATATTTATTTTTCTACATTTCAATATCAAACAATATTTTGCTATTTGATCATTACAAAATAACTTAAAAAGACACTTTTTAATTAAGAAGTACACATTTACTATCTAATTTTTATTTCTTTTTATTTTTTCTGTTAATTTAATATAGAGTCTATCATAGAGGCAACTAATATCGTGATATGTACGTCAATTTGTTCCATAGGTTCCATATTAGGTCAAATTAACTACAAAAAAAATTGTTGCATATTCATATTTCATTTATATAGAACCATTACTAATACGAAACCTTAGAAAAAGTTCTCTCTATCATACTAGTATTTTTAATCATAATGATTATTTGTTTTAAAAAATCTAATGCCGAAATTGTGAAAAACATGATTATTTGTTTAAAAAAATTTAATGCCGAAATTGTGAAAAACTATGTCAATAAGCCTCGATGTCCCTCATAACTCATAATATTCAAATAAAACAAAGAATTTGAAAACCTGATATTAATGATCAAAAAAATAAATTTTTGTAACTCTTTTTTTTTCGTAAATTATAAAAAAACATTTAGATTTATTAAATCTGACATTCATCACGTTTACAATTTTTATAAAAGTAATATCTTTTAGCGCGGAATTGTAAAAGTACATTCATAATATAATGATGAATAAAAATGGGAGAAAACAGGTTATATGATCGAGAAGCAGTGGCATGTTTGTTACGCTAAATTCTTCCTTTGTTCTTTAATTAGTTTCATATAAACGCATTATACTTCGACATAATCAATATTACAGCTAGTAATGTTAATATTTCATCGTACAATTTCCTTTAAGAAATTCCTTTCTCGTACAGCAATATTAATGAAATTAATATTGTACAGCAATATAAATGAAATTAATTTAGATTTTAATTTATCTCGATTCATATTATTGAGCAAATTAAACATACGAATTATATTGACTAACAATACTAGAATTTTGTATATTGGCGATATTCGTATCGATTATAACAACAATAGAGTAAAAGAGTTGTTTTCGCTAATTTAATGTAGCATAATCTCGATATATAATCTCTCTATGACCCAAACATATGAAATAATAATATTAAACTTTCGTAATGGTGTTTCGCATACGACTTGCTTTGGACATGTTGATTCATTGACTGGAAACATTTGTATTTCTAACAATGTTGTTATTTAAACACTACTGAATATATACCATTTATACAAAATGAAACGGCTTGTAATTAATTAATTAAAACAAGTAATTGGGCTCTTGTGTGAGAAGGGCAGTGAAAAAATTAAATTAAAAATTTTATTAAATTTTATTAAATTAAAAATTTTATCAATAGCGTATTGCAAATAAACCGTTTTGCGAATATATGCTTAATTTGCATGTAAAAAATATTTTTTTTCCGTGACTTTCTCTTTACAATTGTGCATATGACATTTTCGCTAGGATATAAATAAATTTCATAGACAAATTCTCGTAGATGGTATAGAAAAATTCTGAAAATGATTCTGAAAACATGAAAAGTTCTTCAAGGAGAAACAAGGTTATTATTGTAAACTGTTACAATTGCATAATTTGCAAACTGCTACAAAGGAAGTAAATGCCTGTTAACGAAATCCGGAAGTTCTTCGTTCGCGACCTCATTGGTCGTCATCCCTCATTAAAACCGGCAAGTCGATTATGTCCCTAATGAAGCTCCAGTAGAAAAAATTATCCTCCTTTTTCTTTCATGTTTCATTGCTATAACCTACCCGGTGGCAAAGATTTCATCTAGCTTTAAGAAACTAAACTCGACAATGATGTTATTTAATTCTTTATAAATACATTTCCAAAGTAGAATATACGGTTTTCTTCATAATTCTTTAACTTTCTTTTGTTCGACTGCAATATATTATTAAAATTATAAAATTGAGAAAAATGACCAAAAAAGCCTGCTTTTTCTCTAAATTTAATTCTTTCAAAAAAGAAATAAATCCATAATTAGGAGCTACAAAAGATTACGTTATTTTCGTCAAAACTTTGAGAAAACTTCTAGAAATAATAAAAATAATAACATTATGTTTATTAAATAGATTTAATATCAAAATATGATAAAATATGTATAATTATGTATAAAAAGACAAAATATAAACTCGCATTCAGAACATAAATACTCTCTCTTCTACTCAAATCTTTTTTATTTTCTCATACTATTCACTTTCTACATTTGCGAGTCATTCTCTTTAAGAGAAGATGAATCGTTACGAAGAGCAATGTGACGACGATATCCCGATATTTATTTCCTGATATAAGCTCGCTAAGAGCATAATCATTTCCTGTCATTTTCATACGTAACAGCAAAGGGCTTTTATAAACAATTTGCTTTCTTCAAACATTTTTAGGTTATATAATGAATAAAAATTATCTATCTCGCTCAGCATTTCCAAAATAAAATTACTAACTTCTACAATTACATTCAAACTTGTTTAACCTCGTGTTTTCAACAATATTTGATGTAAAAATAATCAACCTTTTTATATTCATATTAATTATTAATTATTAATGAGCAGGTTATTTTTAGTTGTTAGTCAAAGGAAAAAGAGAAGCTCATATGATCCCGCGCTTTTCCGCGTAATCTAAATGCACAACGTATTATGGTCTTCTATATAGTGAGATAATGAAAATTAATTAAATAATAATATTAATTAATATTTCGTTTTTCTGAAGAAAGAACTCCTTCGAGGTAAAATGATAAAATTATTTTCGCAGTATGTTACCCTCGAATAAAATGTTCTTCTATAAATCACACCATTTCCGTAGAGGACGATTACTATGGAAGGCGATTCTCCTAAATTCCTATCCATTCTGCACAACCCTCGTAACCGGAAACATTGTAATGTCTCTTCCATTTTTCTCGATAAAGGTTCACGCGCAATTGAGCAAAAACATCGACATGCTGTATTATTTTCTATCGGCAGTCGTAGACCCTTTTCTTTCAACAACTGCTTAAAAGAAAATAAAGGAAAGTAAGAACTGCTATGATATTTAGTAAGTGGCCAGAAGAAATGGCTGTACGAATAGACATTCTTTGTAAACTAAAATTTTTATCCCAGACTTACTGGCTAACTTTTACTTGGAAGGTTCAATTCGCTTTAGTGATGTATGTATATGGTTACGCCATTGCGCGTAATTTGTACGGGTTTCCATTCTTTTACTCTTTTTTGGTCTTTTAATTCCACATGAGACGCCAAACTTCTTTCAACTCCTTTCCTTAATGAATTACAGTTGTGTGTATACATAAAAATGCCGTCTGAGAAAAATATGGATAAATTTCCGACAAATTTTCATCATTAATTATTCTGAAATTTAGATAAGTTTTTTGATACAAGTTTTTTTTTTATAAAAAAAGAATTCTAAAATATCGAATTTAGGAGGTGAGACTTTATCAGCATGACCGGATGAAAAAGCACGTAATGTAGAAACAGCTGACAAAAGCGATACATAGCCATGGCGACAGAATGAATTCCACGTTGGTAAGAAATCCAATTTGCGGCCGTGTTAGAAACTGAGAGGAACCGATAAAAGATTCTAAAAGTAAATAAAAACGGAAGAAAAGATTATTGCTGCACGACACTCGCGCCGCGGACGCGCGAGATTCCCTTCGAAGAAAATATGTAATTTATAAGAGAAAATTCGTTATTTCGAATTAATTATCAAGCCAATTTTGGTTTTTGAAAAAAGTTAAAATAAAATCTTCATTGTGAGTTGATTGTGATGTAAAGCAAAGAAAAATATTCTCACGTGAAACAGAATTTGTTGCCAGTTCGGAATAAAAAATAAAATCTATTTTATTTTTTATTCTGGTTTTTGAATATATATGTGTATATGTGTATATTAGAAAGCAGAATAGCATTTCACAAACAAAATAAAAGATCAAATCACAGACAATTTACGTGCATAAAAAACATGCCAAAAAAGAATTAATCGTTCATTTAAAAAAAAAAGGAATTAATAATCTAATTTAGATTTAAAAAATGAGATACAATCAATCTTTTTTAAATAGACTTATCTCACAAATTTTAGTATAAATAATTACAGAATTTTAAAAAATAAAAATATAGTTTCTCTCGTATTTCTCTATAACAAATATGTATGTAACAGTACGCTAGACTCACACATGTACTTACATCATGACAGCTGTTCCTAAAGCTATTCTATTTCGTGTTCGCGCACATTGTCGATGCTACTAGTAATTTCTGTCGTTCTACTATAGACCATTAATATGAATCATATTTCTGCTATACGAATTGTAATTTTCCATGAGGAATAATGTACTGGAAATTCGATAAGGAATTCGGGTTGCTTCCCAGTTTAGCGACTTATGGAACGCCAGGGATCTCACACGCCCAGCGCGAAATGCACGACGTAATTCCTCGCGCAAGGTCGGTCTACTTTGTGAAGGCGCGCTATCTTTCATTCCGGCGAAATTAAATTATCGCGATCCGCTGGAAATTATGACGTCGCGGTTCGTTTAACGCGTTCGCGCACCGCGTAAGTTAGCTACTTGTACTCGTGTTTAATCGTGATGCGGAGAAGAGACCGGGCATCTCATGTGAAAATTTTTTTCTTATGCTCCTTAATGTTAAAGCCTATCTGGTTTTCAAGAATGCCATCGAGCGTAATTTTTTCCAGTCAAAAGTTGAAAATTTTATCGAGCTATGATCGAGAATAATTTTATTGTGGACAAATTTATACTGGATTTTGTGTAATCTACCGAAAGTTTTTACGTATTCTATGCGTGTTAAGTTTTTAAAAGAGGAAAGGAAGAAAAAAATTAAATTACAAATTAAATTATTTAACCAAACTTAAATTATATTATTATATATTTATTGTAATTTTTCTTTTTGATTTTATATAAATCTAATTTTACATAATTTTTCAATAAATAATTTTTTTAACGTTAAAAGATGATATTTGATCTCTGCCCAATAAATAAAATTTTTTTTAATTATATTTTTATTACATATAGTTGTGTATATAATTAGCACAATATTATCAAATTTTATCTAAAATTAAATCAAATACTTTTTTCATACAGATTAGTATAAGTGAGTAATAATCCAAACTGATTTGTGCGATGAAAAGAGCAAAACCCACGGATTTATTTTGGCGGAAATATTTTAAAATTCGGAAAAAGAGCGTCGTGTTACCATCGCTCTCAAGAAAAACCTCAGCTGCGGAAAACGCTGCTTTTATCGTCGACGCGTGTTTGTTGGAGGTAGATTCAGCGAAGCGTAAGAATCGAAAGCCAAAAGAAGAAAGAAAAACATGACCATCAGAAAGCCGTTTAATAAAATCCAAACTGGACCGCGTCGCGTCGCGTCGTGAAAATTGAATGGTCCATTAAATGACAAAATCAAAGTCAACGCACATATCGTCAGCGCGCGTAAAGCACATAACTTTTCGCACGTGATGGGTATCAAATTATCAAATTAGACCGCTAGAATCACGATCAATTGGTATCAAATTCAACAGCTGCGCTGTAATGATGCAATGATTACACAAAATGCGAGATAAATGCAATGCACCTAATGAATATGCGATTGCCGCATCGTTACGAATGACGGAAGGTTAGGTAATCAAGGGAGAGAGGGGAAATTCGCGTTTACATATCCGATATCACACCGATCCGATTATGGCCAATTGGATTTTCACTTCGGTAATACTTCAGACAATTTTGCTGACAAATAAAATTACGATGCTCACTGTCATAATTTAAATACGCAACATAAAAAAATAAATCTACATTTTTTTTTATCTCGTTATTTCAATGAAGCTTTGTTCGTTACAATTTTCATTTTTTATAGCAAAAAAGTTGTTTTTAAATAAAATCTACGGTTTAAAAATACAATTTGTACATAAGAGCTTTTAAATAAATTTTAATTCATAATCCTACAACTTATTTTTATTCAGTTATGACTATCTGAATATTGAACTTTCTTTATAATTACATGGTTTAATAAAAATTGCTTTTTTTCTTTTTGAAATACCATATCCTGAAGATATTTTTTTGTGTCCAACAAGATACCGTTTGTAGAATCTGCGTTTGTAGCATATCAGGATTTTAAATTGAGATGAAATGGATAAAAAAATGACTATTTTGGTGATTTTCGTTATATGATCAAGAATTAACATTCATTTAAAAGCTTTTGAATTATACTTTTAGATGCTGTGGATTTTATTTGGAAAAAGTTTTTGCTTTGCTAAAAAAATGTTGAAAATCGCCAAAATCGTCATCTTTGCTCATTTCATCTCGATTTACTTAAAATCTCGTCGTGCTACGCAAATTCTATCAACGGTGTCGTGTTCAATACAAAAAAAATCTTCGGAATATGGCACTTCGGAGAGAAAAAAGACTTCATCGAACAGCGTTATTATCAAATTTATCTATATATATATATA
>NW_017259490.1:1783201-1800165 GCF_001594045.1 Atta colombica
AATATTGAAATTTCACGAAAATTCAATTCGCTTTCAAAGTCAATTCATTTTTTTTCTGCTTTTGCTCTTTTTTTTTGAGATTTCTGTCGTATTTTCACGTTTCGATATTGGCGCGATCTCATCGTATTCCACATTCTAGCGCATATCCCATGCTTTGTGTAACGCTCGTACCTACTCTAGATTCGTTGAATTGGATCGAGAAAAGAGGCTATGGGAAAGATACGAGTGCAGATACGAGTGGTACATCACGCTGACAGGTATAGCTGTCGCCATGCGTCGAGGAAGTTGCTTTATATCGGTAATACGTCGTTTATCTCGCGAACTATATCTGTCGCAACTACTCAGTAGCGACGTAAACCATTCTGTACTCATCCTTCGTCTCTCCACTTTTGTTCGATATCCAGCGAATTTCTTCGAAAAGTAGGAAAAGTAGGGAAAAAGGAAAAAAGGAGGATGCCGCCGGAGACCTTTTCATCAGGTATCATCGGTCGCTGTTATTCGTCCTATTTTCGCGCGCCTTAAAGCCGCGTTTGCTGCAAAACCCAATATCGTACATTACAACGTTTTCTATCTAGTCCTTTCACACATCATTTACTACACAATCTATGCCGTACCTGATCTTGAAATTAGCATAAATCCCACTGGAATTCTATCGGTTCGAAATATTCCCATCGAAAGGCGAGAAGGAGAGAAACTATTGGAACATTGTGTTGAACTTGCGAGAATTCGCGCCGGCGAAGAAAATACATTTAAGGTCACATTATTATTACTGAGAAAATTAATCCACTTTCTCGGTACATTAAATAAATTCCAATAGAAATAAAAGATTTCCGGTTTAACTTCAAATGAACGCCGTTATAGAACTGTACTTATATTTACATGAATGACTTTCTCTTTTCGTTAAGTACATTTATGTTGGACGGTCCTCGCATAAACGTCTCCGATGTAAAAATCGACATTAAGAAACGATAAGAAGATTTTATTTCTGCACCCGATCAAGCATAATTGTCCAGTAGCGGTATTCTACGTGTCATTGCGATGTATTAATCATTCAATGAATACGTTAAATTCAGTAGACTGACATCTTAATGCGAGTTATCATAACAATATATCGCAACAAAATTTATCATAATAAATCATCTACGCTATCTATTTATTTTTGTACTAAAAATAATCTAAAGAAATATACAAAAACCGTTATATACCTTCGACATAGCAGTCTGTAATAATGCAATCGTTTTTCATAATATTATACATATATATATATATTTTCTTTTTAAACGTGATCATTATGTTATATTTTAGAGAATTTAAATTTTATATTTAGAGAATAATAACAGAAATTCAAAAGTTTCCTTAATAACTTTTAATCAATAATTTAGAAAGCTTTGAGAAAAGGTACATCTTTTCATGACCAATAGTTCTAGGATTAACCGTTCTGTTTTCCTTTTCCGTAAACAAGGAAATTGATAGGCTGACATAGAAGACCATCATTTTCAAGTATCATGACGCAATCTATTCTGTTGCATAGCAGTGGCCCATTTATCGAGATGCTATGCAACGGAGCACGTGTCACACCGTGAAACACGCGCGTCATGCTTTAAAACTTTAAAACACGCAACAGCTGGCGAACGCACATGACATTTCCCGTTTTTGCTTTTTATGTTTATCATTCAAACGCAATACCGATATCACGAATCTTCTTCGTGAGGAAATCTTCGAATTTTTGCTGAACAATCGCACAGAAAGTTGTTCCTCTTAGAAAGAAGTTCAAATTAAGAATGCTCCGTCTGATCTACGCGGATTAAGTCCTGAAGAAAAGTTAAATCCAGTGATGGAATAATTTTATTAGCTCTTTTATTTCCTCGCAGACTGTCGTATTGGGAAAGAGAGATAGATTTATTTTCTGTTCCTCTTTATGCTTGTCCCTGACTTACCGTTCTTACTTAATAGTACTTCTGAGTATCGCTTTGAAGTGCGACTCGATTGCTACTTTTCCATTTTGTAACTTACGAAAGGTATTACATTGTTTAAAGATACCTAAAGATTTAAGGCTAGACAGATTTAATTATAGTAACAAAGAAAATATTAAAAGAAGACAATTTTCATAAACTCGTTTGTAAGTTCCAAGATTCTTTTTCGCAAACATTTCTATTACATGAAAATCTTTAACAATCGGTAACAAATCCATTGCAAAAAAAAAGGCAAATTAGAATCAAGACAATTAATGTTCGGTTATATTGATGTATAACTATAATAATTGAAATAAAAATAAAAATTGTGTAAATTTATTTTTTGAAGCGTATCAAGATACATAACGTAATAGGCAAATATTTCTGATTTGTGAAAATTCGTGACGGGCGATAACAAATACAACGTGAAAAATATAGTATTGAAGAGAATTCGAAATAGCTTGTCATATCGATCTATGACCTTCACATTTCCGCAGTCGATGATTTATGAATTTTCTCGGATATTCAACGATCGGACGGGCGATTGACACAAAGATGGGGCTCGCCTTTTTGGGCGAGCACCGGGCCGCACGGAAATTATGTCATCCCGTAAATTTCCGCCGGTAGTCGACGCGTCGCGTTGGCGAGACCGACTGAATGGACCGGCGGATACTGGAAAATTTGCGTAACTGGAAAATCATTCGGCCGCGTACGTGCAGATACTCCGATGCGGGTAATCTCTTTTATTCGTGATTGGTCATTCAATAAAAAAAGACCTAAATTAAATTCAAAAAATAATTTCCTCAGATGAAAAATCTCGCACATGAAAAAAAAAATTAATTAAAATATATCCTCTATTCAATTATTTACATAAAATGTATAATTTCGTACATTATTTTATATAAAATGTATACTTCTTCGTAAATTTTATTGAATGCAAGTAATGTTGCCTCATTCTGCGTTTTATTCCGTAAAGTGCACTCCATGATTTCTAAGTACCTATCTTCTCGATGTGGATTATGCTTCGAGCGCAGAATTGTGATTCGTCAATCGATCGGTTTGCTTGTGTCACGCGTCTTCTGTGCTTAAACCATTCCTCTTTCTGCCGTATTGCTAACGCTGCAACCAATAGCTCGTGGCTATTGTGTTTAGAAAGGCCGATTCTTCTGTCTCTTTCAGATATATGTTTAACAGCAATTTTCGAGCGCTGTTTTCGATTTGCCCTTCCTCGAAAGGATCTAGTGGCAATTATTTCGAAGTAGAATATCTTCTCATATCTTCACAGTCGAGTATACAATCAATGAACAAAGGTTAAAATAAAATCGATGACGCGTTAGATGAAAGTGTTAAATTTCGTTCGAATAAATCCAGTTAATGGAATTGCACATCTAGAGAAAGAAATAATAGTAGCAACTACAAAGGTGACAAAAAGTCCTCTTATGTCAAAACAACTAAAAAAATTAAACATTTCCCAGAAAAAAAAAACTATTTTTCAATTTGAAAATTTTTGTTGATTAATCAAATAATATTAAGAGAATATATTTTTAACATGATCAAATATCATTTTTGTCACTTCCGTCTCTCTCTCTCTCTCTCTCTCTCTCTCTCTCTCTCTCTCTCTCATTTAAAAAAATCCTTTTTAAATTATAAAAATTAAGAAAAAATTGTTTTAAGTTATGACGATTTTGGTGATTTTTTTATGAAGTTAAGTTAATTCACTTATGATAATTTGAAATCATATTTTTTTAATTGTCTTTTAAAGTAAGAAAGCAAAGTATATTTAATTACTGTACATATATATAATTGAATAAATTATTTTACAGTTATAATAACTGTAAAATATATTCAACTATATGTATACAACATTAATTCTGCATAAAATTTGTATTCTTATCACCTTTATAATTGCTATATATGTTTTTGTGTGAGTACAGAAAAAAATAAGGTAATATTTAATTATCCCATTAAAAAGTTGTGTTCCAAAAGAAAAAAATATTAACATTCCGATCAAAGACATTTTATTATAATAACACATTTATTTTATAAATGTTATTATAATAAAACTATTAATAAATTAAGGAAAACCAAAAAAACCTATAATGAATTTAACAAGTTTTTACAATTCATCTTTATTAAATCTTTATTATCATTGATTATGATTACCGTCGAGACTTGCGCGGAATGAAACAGATTGCACGCGGATTCCATATGAATCAAAGGAATCAATGATAATTCCACTGAAATGACGCAGATCGCTATATGAATAGCGGAATGCGCGTAGATAAATGGAATCGATAATGAGGCTAATTTTTCCGCGCTCATTTCAGTACGAAAATACTATCTATAATCGTTAATATCGCCACGTACATTCCTATCGACGAGAGTACGCGCGACCCGACACAATTTTGGCGCCGCTGGCTTTGATAACTTCCGATAATAATTCGTGAGAAATTCAATTATCACGACTGTGCATGTTCCCGCCATCGTCGGTCGCATAACTGCCGCAAGTCGATTTTCAAAAAGATTTCCAAAACTCTCCAAAAAAAGAAACAAAAACCAATCTTTATCGTCTCATTGTTTCAGTACACTTTTAATTATCAATTAATTGCTCTTTTTCTCTCTTTCCCTCCCCTCTCTCTTTCTCTCTCTAAAAGATATAAAACTAGAGAGGAACAGAGAATGTTGTTATATGATGGATTTAAAATACAACAATTTACCTAATAAAATAAGAAAGGAAAAAAGATTAAAAAACTTTAAGAGAGCGCTAGTGCCATATATATATATATATATATAAGGAGTGGAAAGATATAGTGCAATGTAGATATATGAGATGTTTACGTCTGACGGTTTGAATAATTAATAAATAGGCATTATATTAGATTGTATCACACATTGTAGCTATTGAAGCTAATAAAGATCAATCTCTCTCTCTCTCTCTCTCTCTCTCTCTCTCTCTCTCTCTCTCTCTCTCTCTCTTAAACTCTCTCTCTCTCTCTCTCTCTCTCTGCTACACTTGCCGTTACGGTGTGTATATAAAAAACACTAATACATCAAAAAGTTTTATTTTAGTAGCGTAAATATCAAAAAAATATAATTAAATGAAACAAAAACTGATATTTTCCTTTTAAATACGAGCCAATTTTTTCACGCAGCTACATTTTTTTCCTTGTATTAATTTACAAATATGATATGCTTTCATGAACTTTAAAGCTCGTGAAATTTATGTATGATGTAATATGAGTTTCATACAAATACTCATAAAAAATTGCGCGCTTGCAGTCTGAGCGAGATCGCTTTTATCAGTCAAAAATCGACGCTCGTGTGAGAAGTTCGTGCAAACAGGAATACGTCGAACATCGAAACGCGTGATGAAGTAAGAAGGTAGTGGTGGTGGAGGTGGTGGCGGTGGTGGTGGCGGTGGTGGTGGTGGTGGTGGTGGTGGTGGTGGTGGTGGTAGTGGTGGTGGTAGCAGACGTCGACGGGTTTGCTGGTGCGTGGGTGCACGCGTGTAATGGTGGAGCAAGTTGTACGCGCACGATGCAGCTGATGACCTTGAACTCTCTGCTGATGTTCGACCTCGTGTTCCTGTTTTTCCTGTTCCTCGTCGGGGTCTCCTGCCTCGTTTACTACCTGCCGGGTACTCGGGCGCATGCTTTCGCACCGCACGAGATCATCACAGCGCGAACGTCGCCGCGCTATGACACACCGATCGACAATGTGTAAGGTGGGTATAGGAATGCATACGATCGCAGGCAGACACAAATTGAGATTATGCATAGCGTCCCATCGCTGATAGACGCATCATAAGCACCGATTTCGCTCCGCGCGATTCACGAATAGCCGACGAACCGTTCGGTTTTGTTGAAAATCGATTCTCCACACGAGATTGGATTATTCTGCCAGTTATATAGGCATCATATTTTTGACTGCTTCTCGATTAAATTGTTCCATTGATGTTCTCGATTGAAAACGCCGAAGTTGCATGCACAACGCTGATTCGATTACGAACGTGGATTGGGACTTCCTGTATGATTGTACACCGTGCAGTTTGATCGGCATCCTGATTAAATCGCGTGAAATCAGAATGGTGGCTGCCCCCATGTCATCGCTAACTGATTGTCCGTTAATTAAACGCCCTACCCTCCGTGATCACTCGTAATGGATCAAGGTTATTACGCGCGCATTTGTCTGTCTTTTGCAAATGTTTCCGTGCTGACATCGGAAAAATACGATTTGGTGGTTTAGAAACAGCACACGGCAATAACGAAAATTAAATTAATAACGCCAATGAAATGTAACAGCAAATGAAATATTCGATGCACGTCTGATTAGCTGGAACCAGTTATCGGATGATCAAGTCTGTCAAAAACACTCAAAGCTGCCTCTTTCAATTTGTGCGACTGAATTCGATATTACATAATTCAATGTTGTTCTGCTTCGGGCATTGCATAAAAGGTGACCGAGTTGCATGAATAGTTGCGCATTTGCCCATTGTATGTCAAGAATAACTTAATACTTGGAACGATCAAATAAAATATAAAACAAATTGCATGTGTTTGATAGAAATAGCAAATTATAATCTTGTAAAATAAATATAACTTACAACAAACTACACAAAAAAATTAAAAAGCCGATAAAGCCTGTTCTACGATATTAAAACATTTCAAATTCCAAACCTACAAAAAAATCAGTTTCAAAAATACATTAAGACAAAATTAACAAATATCCATTAATAAAACATCGAATAAAGATGTATTTAGCAGAATAGAATAGAATATTTATTTTCAGTTTACATTGCCACGAAGGGATTTGATTTACAAAATAACTTAATCACACTCGTCTATCCATATTTATTCTCCTTTTCCTTTTCTTTCTCCAAATTTCTTAGAACCTCACATTTTTTAGTCCAGTTCCTTGCTCCCAAAGTCTACTTTATATTTTCTTCCTATCCCCACTTAGTACCTTAAACCAGCTACTTACTTCTGACACTCATTAACATAACGTCCATGCAATCTGTATCTACTCTACAAAATTTACATTTCTTCCGCTCCTCTTTAACCAATATTTATTTTCCGTACCAAAGTTTCACTAGCCTCTTTACATTCTGTCCTGTTCCTATCTTAGTTAAATTTTCCTTTCTTACATATTTGGAACTATTATTCCCTATGTCAAACTTCTTATACTTTTCATTGTATCTTGCTGTCCTTGCTATCTTTCCATTGCTTTATTGAGTATCTCATTTCCTCTTAATTATTTCTTCTTCTAAACTCTCATAATTATCCCCATTAAATAATTCCACTGCTCCAATATCCCATCCATTCTTTTTACAAAAGCTTCCCTTTTTCTATAAATCCTCTCACTTGTATTCCTCCTTTTCTTTCCAGCATCTTAATGTATTATCTGTCTGTTTTCTTAATTCTCTTCTCGTATTTTATGGCCCTTATTCCTCGTCCTAACCTCAGTTTATCCATAGCAAGCTCTCTCATTATCACATATCTTGGCGTGCAGAAATCTATACCGAAAATCCATCTTACATAATCCAGCATAATCTTCTCCAGATTTTCCCTCTTCTCTCATCCCCATATTTCAGCCCCATATGCCATAACGCTCTGTACCAAGTATTTGAAAAATGCCTATCTCCTTATATAATCATCCATGCATAATCTTTCTTCTAAACCCCATACTTCCCTAGGTGATGTATTTAGTAAAATATTTTGTCTAGTTTAAAGTTAATATTGATCTTTCTCTTTAATAATTGACTTTACGCGTTGAGCAACGACGGAGACTTCGGCACCGTTATCCGAATTAGCTCGTTAATTGCTCTCGACATTTTCCTTTAGCGCCGGCTGACTCCGCGGAAAACCAGCTCCTGGCTTCGCGAAATGGAATATTTGTCGTGGAAAATTAATATTTCCGTAAAGTTTCTTTGCGCTCGCCGCTGAGAGAAATCAAGTTTGATACACGATGCCATAGAGGCCACAAACAGCGATATTAATGAAGAACAAAAGTTTCAAACTAACGCTCTAACTTTTCGGCAAGTGTTGACACGGATAAAAATGGAGAAAAGCTTTCAAACAACAAAGTTTTGGATCATTCGAAAGAAGAATAACGTATGCATCCGCTTTTCTTTTTCTGCATTAAATTATATTTTTGCTAAATTTAATTATCAGAACATTACACAGAAAAAACAGCTTTGGTAGAATATAAAGTGCTAAAGAGATCAACATTCAAATAAATTGTAGATAATATATAAATTAAGAAAATGATTTTAACATGGAAACGCTTGTTAAAAAAATAAACAATAAAAGAATAAAGACCTATAAAAATTAAAATCAATTAACTCTAAAAAAATTTAAAAACAATACATGTCATTATTGGCAATAATGAAATATCAATTTAAAAGCCTCCAGTAATTATAAAGGTGAAAATATGATTGATGTTGCAACACGAATGCGCGAGGCAATATCCGCAATAAATTCCATCACAATGCAATCTAACACTTTGAACTGCAGGATGCACGAACCTGGATATTCATCATCGCGCAAGTCACTATATTTCACGACGGTTCATTGATTAAAAACGATTGAAAGATATCTAGAGACGCGTAAGCCAATGTCAATATATGAGATGGTTCTCAATCGCGGAATAGATCGTCTGGAACGAAAGGCTAAATCGAAGCTAATCTTTTCATTAATGCTATAAATAGCCGTGACTTGTACGATCAGAATAAATCTCTCTAATTATTGTCTAATTACTACAGACAAATTATATTTCAAAGATTATGTTTGATGTTAATATTAAATTATGCTTGTTAATTTAATTGATATTACATAATTCAACTACAGTTTAGTCGATTTTGAAACTGTTCCGACAAATAATTCCGGTGTATGCACAGTTTGCATAAGTTGAAAATTGTAAAATTCGCATCAAAAAAATATTATTAGGCACCTAGACCCATCTTTGACTTCAATAAGATTTTCTTCCAGATCTCGGTTTTTATTTCAAATAAATTTATTTAAAATATATATTTTAAATAAAGAAGAAATTAAAAAGTTATTTAGTATTTATTATTTTAAATAACTTCTTCTAACCTATTTCTTATTTAATATTTTTAATAAGTTTTCGGAACTTATTTTATATTTTTTATTTTAAATAAGTTGCATCAGCTTTTTATCGATTTTTGTATTTTAAATAATTTTCTGGAACTTATTTTATATTTTTTATTTTAAATAAATTGTATCAATTATGTTACCAATCCGTCGATAAAAGTAACAGTGAGTAGTTAAATTATAATATATTTATGATAAAGTATAGCACGGGGTATGAGACTACTCATACAATACATGTACGATCCATATTGATTTTCCACTTTGCTCGCGTAGAGTAATACTATTAAGTATTAATTGTAGGCTATAAAAAAAATTGAAACTTTATACTTATTATTAAATGCATATGCATATATTCAAATAAACAAAATCATTAAAATATTTTGTATTTACTATTTGAAACGTTTATTTAAAATATCTATTTCTTATTTTATATTTTAAATAAGTTTTCAAAATCTATTTTTTATTTAAAATAAGAAATACCTTTCGAAAACTTATTTAAAATAAAAGAGAAGTTATTTTTATATTTTAATTAAAAGTTATTCTATATTTTAAATAAATAAATGCATTTTCGAGCTCTTTGTTATTTTATATTTTACATAATTTTTTACGATCTATTTTTTATTAAATATTTTTAATAAGTTCTTGAAACTTATTTCATATTTTTTATTTCAAATAAGTCGTATTAAAGTTATTTTACCGATTTCTACAATTTTATATTTTAAATAAGTTTCTGGAACTTATTTTATATTTTTTATTTTAAATAAGTTGTATCGTATTTTACCAAGTCTTGCCTTTTTCGCTTCATTTTGTTTGATTCAGAATTTCGTGGAATAAAGTTCATACGTTATAGTTGAAATAGCGTGTATAGTATTGCGCACACGCCGAATAGGGAAATGCTGGCGATAATTATGTAATACACGTCAGTACGGAACAAATATTCATGCTCGATCGAATAAAGATAGATACGTTGTAAATTGACAACGGAATAAACATCGTACAACGGAATAAATTACAATTAAAGTCATACCAATCGAACGAATTGAGAACGGAATTGAGAATCAAAGAATTTCACGACTTGTCTCATAAAACTAGGATTTGCGAGAGACGATGTTTTACTTCGAGGATAGATTTTCTTCGTGTCACGCGAAAGTAAAGTATTATATGATATTATTATTGACAGTTAATACATACTTTGACAGTTTATAGCTTCGATTACTTTTTGTTATTAGCCAATTTGTAAAATATAAAATATATCGAAATTTTTCCGAAGATTAAAACTTCATTGAAATTGCTACAGCTATATTGCGATTTCAAATGAAGACGAACAGCTTTTCGAACAGAAATCTTGTAGACGTGATTGTCGCATAATAGAGAGGACAATCGCAGCTGACTAAGTTAGAAGTGTGAGAAAGTACAGGAGACCGAAACACGCCTGCGGGACCGAATATATCGATTCTGAACTATCTGAAATCTAGTTTCGTGAGAAACCCGATAATCTAAAACTTTCATGCGTGTGCTCGTTGTTCATCGAACTTCTCGATATAATACGCAAACGTTTATTTTATTGGATTGGAGAAAGTATATACGGCAAGCAAAGATAATTACTATTTACGAGAAAGTTAGATATAAAAGTTGCTAATTAATGTTTATTTTTTACAAATAAGTTTTTTTCATAAAAATTTTCCTTGAATACTTTTTGCACTCACTTTGTATGATAAATTCAGATATAAGAAGAATGAGAAAGTATTTGTAAACACTAAAATGTCTTTAAAAACATTTCGTAATGCTTGAAAGTAAAAATGCATTGTAATACATAAATGTTGGCTATTATGTATTGGCATGTTAGCGTAATATAACGACGTTAGAATAACTGAACAAATAATTCTATAATTATACAATTATTAGAATTCGCCATCTAATACCGAAGATATTAAGAGAGACCATTATATCTACACTAGCCATAATATCATTCTCTTTATTATTCATTAATCATTATAACATAGTTATACTAAACCCAGGCAGACATAATTTTGAAATTACCACTAAAATTTTGAAGCCTTCTGTGATTTTCATGAGACTGAAATATAATAGACGTAAATGAATATATTTGCTTTTCATGTTAAACAGTTTGACGCAATAATTAGGTGGCGGATTAAATTTTGATACAATCCAAATATGACCTATGCGTCGTGCAAACGTGTAGGAGACAGGTCCCCTTTTCCATAATGTGGTCGAGCAGAAATCAGCAAGAAACAGAGAAAGGCAGATAACGATAGCGATTACTCTACTTGAAAGAGCAGTCGCGGAGGAGAACGTAGTTGAAAACGGGACTGACGTCTATTGTTTTCTCTGACGACGGTATATCTGATGATTGTTCCTCGAGATGTGCATATGACGTCAAAATTCGCGTGGTTGTTAGATTTATAATTTATATATGAACTCAAAGACAGAGAAGAATCGCGTCATACATTTGATTAAAAATAAATCCGTGAGGAAATTGAGTTTTTCACATCTGTACATATCTCGGTGCTCTCTTCTTATTCCAAGGATAAGAAAGAAATAAAATAAAATAATTTTTAACCAAAAAAATATAATTTACGAAATATTACAAATTAGTATTCTTTTCTATTTTCATAATGTTATGATTTTAGTTTTACTACTACGTAATAATAATTGTATAAGAATTTTATAATAATTTTTCTCTCTTGAAATCATCTTTGAAATGTACAAATATACATATAAAAATTTATAGAAAAAGTAATATGATGTAAAAAATAAAATTATCTAAAAAGTATATTCTATCTAATTTAATGAATTGACTTCTTCAAAATTATATCTACAATAATTGCTGATAACAAAGATATTATTTTGATATAAATAAGATTCCATCATATAGATATGTTCATTGCAATGAAAATGTATAATATATATAGCTATGTATCTGTTACACGTTTAGACTTTTAAACATATGATGAAAAAAAAACCTGAGTAATCTTTACAAAATAATTCTTCATTCGTTTCATTCGATACGTCAAGGCGACACCGAACAAAGGAGCTAATATAAACGGACTGAACAAGCAACAAGCTCGATACCTTTAATATGCATACCGCGGCTTGTTTACATTTGTTTATACGCGATACGAGCTATGAAACACGTTGCCATCGTGTTGTTTCCCAGATTCTACGCATGTTCATTCTATAAGACAAAACAAAACATTGTCGTCCTAGTATTTAAAATTTCTTGTGTATCTTCATTTCATATTTTTACGTAAATAAAATTTTATCGTTAACTATTTATTTTAAAAAATTCCACATAAAAATGTACGTGATTTAATTTTTTATCAAATATTTTTGTAGTCTACATATGAATATGTAATAAATTAATTTAAAAGTAAATTATAAAATACTAGGTAAAAATATTTCCTTGCTTATAGAATGCCGACAGATGTGACCGGGGGCCCAGGACTCGCAGTAGTGGCAGGGGATGTTCTTACCCTGCGAGGCACAGGACTTGCTGCTGCAGAAACGTGGGCTCTCCTCTGCCAAGCAGCCCAGGCCCTCCAGGATCTTTTTCTTTCAAGTAAGTAAAAAATTACATATTTTATATATAATCCATTATCCATCGTGATGAAATATTTCTATATAATTCAGGCACGTTGTTTTTAAAAATAAGAAGAAAAATCAAGCAATAATAAAAATAGATGTCTCTGATAAACTATTATCACTAATAATTAATATTTCACATAAATATATTTATTGTTCCAATTTTTATATCTTTAAAGAAAAAAATAATCTCTCACGTGTTATTACTATATTTCAAGCATTATTAATATACAAGTAATAAATAATAAATTATAGTTCACTCATTTTATACAAAGCAAATTATGTATATAAAAGTCAATGATCGAGCATAAAAAGAAACTTATAAATAATTAAATTTTGTATTTATTAAATACAACGTAACGTGAACGTTACGGACCATAGGTCTTTCTTCAGCATATATGAAATTTCTCTTAATGTATATATAATAATAAATAATAATTATATGTTTTAATTGTATCGAATAACGGATATATAAATTTGAAAAAAAAATGCGGACTAAATTTTAGTAAAAAAAGATTCCGGTACCGGGAATCGAACCCGAGCCTCCTGGGTGAAAGCCAGGTATCCTAGCCACTAGACCATACCGGATTATACTGAACGTGTGTACAAATTTACTACTAGAACTGAGAAAATATTCGTACTAAATATATGATAAAAATTATATAATAAATATTTCATTATATAAATTGTTTTTAACAATATCAAAAAAAAAATTTCCTGATTGTAAAAATTTAATAAAAAAATTTATTTTTTTTAAATCTAATAAAAAATTGATTTAGTTTTTCTGTCTTCATTTTTCGTATTTTTTTATATAAAAAAGTTCTCATAATTTTAATTCTCGTAATATTTATTGTTGAAAATGCATGTAAAATATGATCGTCATATTTTACGTATATTGTTGACCTTGTTACTCATTCCTCTTTCATATTTCCTACTTGGGACTTACACGGATCTTTTCTGCTTTCGAGAGCATAAAGCAGCCGAAGATGATCCGTCCACAAATCCTGGAGGCTTTTCAGAAAATATTGGTCGAGTTCGTCACGAGCTTTCACTACATGTGACAACACAGCTTAACATGTTCCAAATACGAAATATTGATATGAAACTTCATCGTGACTGTATCTCGACATTCAAAAGGAGAATCAAAAAAATAAAATTTGTGAATGCAACAAGAAAATTTAACAAAGATCAATAATAAAAACAAAGAGTGATAGGAATTGACACAGAAGACGATGCGTATTTAGCTTAATAAATACATTTAATTTTAACGACAATTATATATAAAATTGCAAAAATAGAAACAGTGACGCACTATCACGATGAAGTATCACTATTTTTTATCTTTACATCTTTAGGTTGTCGTCGCGTTGTTAAAATTATAAATACGTATCGTCTTCTACGTCGACTCCTATTGTCCATTTTATTTTTGTTATTGTACTTTTTGAATTTCCTTCAATAGTTCAATTTTAAATTCTTACAATCGATAAAATTGTATTGCGAATGAAAAATTTATTGATAATTATCAATGTCTGTTAATTTTATATCACTATACTGTTATGTCAATTTAAACAGAGAATAGCATTTTAATCTCAATATTTGTTATTATTGAAATATTATAATAAATTCCAGAATTTCTGAACAAGATACAAAATTTTATTTTGCAACACTCATTAATAATAAAAAGCTAATATCGCCCGTGATATCATTTCATAAAAATATTGCTATTTACATGTTCAATCCCTTCGACATCGATATAAAATATCCCACATGAAAAAAATCCGTATTTTTGGTGGAAACAACGAAATGTTACGCACAAAAATATTTTCGCTAAATACATTGATGTTCTCACGAACATATTTCGTCGTCAACAATAATTATTATATATAATATGCACGATTATGCCAGTCTTCTTTTTATTTATATTTATTTATATTTAAGATGTCCGAAGGATCAAAACGAGATACAATATCGTTATCTGACAAGGCAATTTTCTTATAGTATCTTCTTCTATTCAATTTATTTCACGCATCGACAGCCATCACAAAAAATGCCTTCTGTATGACAAGATGCGCTATAAAAATCGTATCTATCCACCTCATCTATCCGCTGGCGCCAAAAATCCTCGGCGATCGAGTTACGTGATTGATGATGCATCAAAGACTTAAGTAAAGCCTTTTTCCCTCCTAAGAAAGAAAAACAACGAAAGTTCATTTATCGAATTAAGCCATTAATTCTATCTTCTATTCGTATCGTGTAATTTGCATTACGTAATCAATTTGTCGTAATCATTTATCGTTTGGTACAATAATACAAAATATAAAGCAGACATACATAAATTTTTCTAATAAAATAGAATATGCAATTGCATAAATTAAAACATGCAATAGAATACGTAATAAAATAGAATATACAATTCGATGTCCCGGCAGCGAACATTAATCACGGGCATCTATTGTACACTTCATCATTACGCTTAATTATATATCTTATTACGCAATTAATAACACGTATACCAATTTATTGATTATCATGCGAATAGGTGGGAACTGCACGACTACATTTTGTGTATGACCGTATGTTTGCTTTGCAAATAAATCACGAAATACGTAAATTCCATTTCTAGCTCTTTTATCACGCAGCCATTTTTATTATGCCCAGCGGGAAGCTGATGCCCCAGCGACTATATTATAATACCATTTCATAATAGCGCGATCAGAGAAACCGCAATGCGCTCGTTAACTAAATTCATTAATATTTCGCGCCGTTTTTTCCTTGTGGAAAAATTCACAATGCATCTGGCGCCATATACACGTCATATACCATATCGCTGCTCTCTGTCGATTCACGTTCCCTGTGGCGATGAGTAAATTTATCATTCGTGCGAGATTAACACACTTTTGAGATGTACATTAATGCGAGAATTACGTTGCTGCGAGCAAAATGAAGATGGCTCGACTTAGTGCGACGCAAGACAAACATATTTCTCGTGATATAAAATAATATCTTTAGATATGAGACATGTATGAGAATTGTATCAGGAGAAAGTTCGCGATTTGTTCATCTAAATTTAAATTTCTTAATTTAAACGTAAAATTTGTTTGTCTATGTTTAAATCGGTATAGTGATGAGAAACTGCTAACGGAATCCAAAATGGAATATTATGGACGATGCATTCCAGGAAGATCAATAATATCGAATCTGGATAAAGGACAAAGGCTAAGAGGTCGGTTCAACCGCGAGCATCGCGACGATTACGACGCTCTCTAAGCAAAGTCAAACGTCAGACAGGCGTCAATGTTAAATATTCAATAATCACAAACCATGTCGAGAGAGGGGCGTCAAAGAGAAGCTGTTAATCGAGTAATCGACGATGCTGTCGCAGAATTAATCGCATCATCGAGCAAAGTTACTGTTACGGCAATTAGCTTATCCGTAAAGTTGTCCTTATAGATTGAACAATTTTCCTACATAAATATAGAACACACGTATACACACGCACACACACACGCGCACACACACACACACACACACACACATACATACATTTTGCGGTATTATTTTTAATGAGATATATCTGTAACAGAATCACTCTCGAATTATTTTCTCATTACTCCTGCATGAAATCTAGAAATATATATATATATATATTTATCTCGAATCTGCTGTACTGTAATCCGATATAACTTATTGCCTTATAACATGTTATAAGGCAATAATAATAAATAATTTTGATGATGTACAATTATGAAGAAAAAAAATTACATAAAAATAAAGCAGAACGTAAAATAAAAAGAGGAATGCTCAATTAAAAGATAAGATATTAGCAATACCGCGTACACTGAGACAACTGTCTGATTGAAAATGACAAACCAGAATATTCTGATTACAACAATCAGAATTTCAGTTATTTCAGCTAGAAGTCCAATAAATTTAACCGTTCATTTTCAATCAGAATTCCAACGAGACATTTTTCTCATGTGTAAGAATCTGAAATCCAAGAAACTTTCTTTCAGAGCTAATTTTTGAAAATTTGCACAATCCTAAGAAGTCTATCTTTCTTTAAAATTTTTGAATGATTCAAACAGAATGTATATTAAAGTCTTTGCTGTCTAATATCAAAGCTCGAAAAAAAAATTTAGAATATTTCGAAAATATCGTTATGATTTGATATATTTTCTTTTGATAAGAACTACTTAAATTTAATATGATTGATATCTCTACTTGGATTGCAAAAGTATCGAAAAATATCGTAACATATATTAGTCGATGATATCCGGGAGGGGGGGGGGGGGGGGGGAAA
>NW_017259490.1:1800265-1822153 GCF_001594045.1 Atta colombica
ACAGTAAATTACAGAGGTCAATATAAGTTTGCACTTTTTTCTTGACAGTGCTGGCATCGAACTTAACTAATGGAGACAGTGAAGTATGGATAGTAAAGCTAAGTATACGGCGATATATCTTCGGTATCGAAATATCCATCAGCGTCCCCTTCTCTTGGTATCGCGCGAGATTAAACGCGTCAAGCCGCGCTCAACGTTACAGCAGACTCTCATTCTTGACTAACATACGCGCGGCTTAACAGGCGTGTTTACAATGTCGGCAATTCGGACCCTCCAGTTTCTCCCCCCTGATATAGCCGTGAGGTATCCTGCACGCGATTGCGATGCCGCATAGCATGACTCACGAGCGCCGTATAATAAGCGGTGCATCGTCGACACCACAGGGCTCTACTATCTCAAATGCCAAGAATTCGTCCTTGCGTTTAACTCTGAAAACTGAAAATTCATCTTGTTCGTTAATTTTCAACATACCACGAATGCGAGATTTCTCCAAAATCTCACAAATTCTCTCAGAAATTTCAAATCTTGCAAGCTGAGATTACCGGATGTAATAAAATATTTAGAGTATCGTGAAAGAGATAGCGATGAAGACAGATAGAAGGGAGAGAAAGGAGGAAAAATATTTTATAAATCATAATTATTATTACAATTTAATGTTATTAAATTAATAAAATAAAATATTACTAATATTATTAATATCAGAATAGTAATATTATTTTTATCAAAATATTCATCTGATAACATTATCAATATCATAAATATCAACTAATCAATATTATAAATTTTATTAAATAATTAAAATGTTTTGAAGCAAAGAATTGATAATAATATTATTATTAGACTACGAATATTTATGCAAAATATTTAACTGAATATTAACCATCGGATAGTTTTAGCAGTCGATCGTTGTTCGTTAAAGAGTTATTAAAAAGTAAAAAGATTGAGATTGCCATCTGTAAATATGCAATTTATGCAAAATATGCATTTATGCAAAATTCAGTTAAGTATTTTGCATAAATATCCGCAGTCTAATTATTATCAATAATATTAACATTTTCCAATTCTGTGTAAAAATATATAATTTTCAATTTTACCTCAAAAATCATCCACGTGAGATAATTCAACCGCACGTCCTCGAAATAAGCCCGCGTCGGAGCCGCCGGAAGCTCGGAATTATCGCGTAAATCCGCACAGCTGTGAAAGTTTTAAATGCAAAGTGTGGTTTCACTACTGTCGAGAATCGTTCCCGTCGCGTAATCGCCTTCACAGCATCTGCCTTCAACTGACTGACAACAAGAAACACCCTTACCATTGCAACCCTTTAAAACAGTGCTTCATCCATTCACAATATATCTTGTATAAGAGAATCCCGGAATACCAATGGTGGTTCCTTTAGCTACACGGAAAATCTACAAAAGCTTTATAATAATGTTGGCAACACACAATGCCTTTGGCGAGAAGTCGACGCACAACAAATGAGGTCGCCAGTAAATCCATGCGTTTACCGCATGTCTTTGAAATATCTTTATCCGCGTTAATACAGAACTCAGTGAAAAGCGGTAGCATCGTTGCTCTAGATGTTTTCAACTGTCTGTCAAAGGCACACGTTTAAATCACGTTTATCTCGAAAACCATTCCATTGCTCTTTTTCGCTGCGGTATAATTTACTGCAAATCGAAATTTCAATTGTAATCGATTTTTAATTAGTTGGGTATGAAAGCTGCGCAAACTAATTCACTATTCTTTTAACAAGAATTATTGTCGTGCGACCAATAATATAAAAAGAAATTAAACCGTAAAAGATTTATGAGATTGTACTTATAAGTTCAAAACGATCAATGCAGATAAAATAATAAATTGAAAGAAAAAGTTTAAAAAAATATCAATGATAAATGTTAAATGATTGATGTTAAATTATAGAAAAATTTACATAATAAGATGTGAAAAAATGTAAATAAAGATTTATGTTTCTCGTTTTCCGATTAATTATATATATTCCATTTTATATATATAATTGTTGATCTTTTAGTGTAGTTAAAATTTTTATTAAAATTTGGAATAATTTTAATATTAATCGCAAAATGTAAAAAACTGCATTCATAATAGTAAAGAAAAAACATATGTGTTGAGCTTGCTCGTGAACATTCACAAAGATAAATTTATCAAGTGCTTACAGGATCAAAGGACTGCAACGTAAAAAAAAGCCAGTAGATTAACATAGAATAAAAATATGGATATCATGGTAATCACGAGATATGATGTTGATTTAGTTCTTGTATTGATCTATAGATATCTGTAGAAGTTATACAGATCTACACTTGTATTTATTACAGTTGAAAATAAAAAAAACAAAGTCGGTCTGAAAGAGGTTGGAATATTGATCTCCCACCTTTATCTGAAACGAGACGAGCTAAACGAACGAAAATCGTCAAAATTTGAATCGCTATGACAGATTGAATAAGTCATTTCAAAATGATGAGAGATATCAAGCAATATTGAAATCATTCATCAAATAGAATTTATATGAGAGTTGAAGGGCGAGGATCATAATAATTTCGACATATGAAATTCCCTCTGTCTATCTCTATTTTTGTCTCACATTATTTATTTACAAAAGAACGCCCTCTAACTTTTGACGCTTGCTACACTTGCTTGCTTATAGGAAATTTGAAAGCTTTGAAATGGTCCTTTACAAATTAAAAGCAGATAGTAGATAACTTCAAGAGAAATATTATTATTGTTTTGAGAAATAATACTCGGACAAAATGTTCTATATTCATTAAGCAATTACAGACGATCGCAATATCCAATTTTAATAATATATATTCTTTGACTATTGTAAATTCCTATAATTAATAAAAAAATCACTTTTTGTTTTTCATCACTTACAACTTTAACAACTGTAAATTATTCATACAGCTTGAATTGTGTTAAAAGGAATAAAATATCATTTTTTGTTTTTCATCACTTATAATTTCAACAGTTAGAAATTATTCATCCAACTTGGATTGTGTTAAATGAAACGCATCAGATGGCCATTTCTTATATATTCGTATTCCTTTATGATTTCTTAGTATCTTTGTCTTTATATTTCAGAAATCATTTAGATCCTAATATTCGAGATAATCGATTACGGTACATCTATTTCGTAAAACGAAACATGATAGTATTCGCTAATTTATTTATTTAAATAAATGTTATATAATAATTTATTATAAATTTAAATAAATATTTAGAACATTAATTAAATTAATTCTTAATAAAATTAAAAAATTTCTCTCTTTATTAGCTGCTGTAAAATTTATCAAACGCTTATTTCAATTTTATCTTATTTTTAATTAAAGTTTTCTAAATTTTTCTTTTTTCTTAATTCTTAATTAATCTAGAATCTTTTCTTCAGAAAATGAAATAATAATAAAAGTTAAGATTCATGTACCATAGTCAAATCAATAATATCTATGTTAGTGAGACTTTATGAGAAATGAAAAGTACGTGAGCGAAAAATTAAGTGAAAGAGAAATTGTATTCGAATGGCACGCGCGTAAGAATTGTGACTCGTTATCAGACGATCGCTTTTAGTCACTTGTTCACGAAGATTTTTATTTCTGATTATTCAAGCGAATTGACCAGAGTTGATTTTATTTAACAATAGTATTGGCTTACCGCGAAAATGTTAGAGAAACTTCTTCGACTTATTATTTCTTTATAGAAGAATTCTTTATAAAATTATAATTTTGACATTATTATTGCGATATGAAGTTTCTTCTATCGTAAAATTGCCATTCTATCGTAAATTTCCCTGCTATGAATAAACAAGACTCTCACATAAATAAAGAACTATATTGCATTATTATTACTTTCATTGCCATTACTTTCATTCCCACTGTGTCTGTTTGTCTGTAATCAGTTCATGTTACACGAAACTCTCTTAACAACGCCGTTAATACATTCCACCGTATATTCTCTATTACTGCAACGTACAATTTAGGATAATGACTTTATGAGAAGAGATGATACATTATATCACGATAACAGCATCATCGGTTCGCAACATTCATAACTCGATCATCCGCGCGAACGTGAGATTCCGTGATTCCTTCCTCCAAACTCATCTTAAACGCGCATGGGAAATACCTACTCATCTTTCACTCTCCGCCATCCTTCGACAGTTAGCGACTTCCATCTCGATCATTAATTAACGTTTCACCACCGCTGCAGCCAAAATTGCTGCGGTATACTTCGAACGTCTTTCGCGTTAACGACCTTTCTAATTCCTCTTTCGTAATTTGTCAGTACTTACATAGCGAATATTCACTGCGGATAATATTCTACATTTTGATGAATTATTCAACATCCCTGTTATATCAGGGATGTGAGGAAAGTGAAATGTATTTTGACATAAAAAGCTTTAGTTTTCGATTATTTAATACAAATGTTATGTACTCTCTGTTCTTCAAAATTCTATGGAGTAGAATTTCATTCTAAATAGTGAAAATTGAATCAGTCTTGAATAAGAGCGACTCAATTTTCAATTTTCTTTAAGAGTAAAATTTCACTCTTCAGAGTGAGACTCTCTCTAAAAGTGTTAGAGAGTAGCTTTGCGTGTCGCGTTCTTAAATTTATTTTTATAATTTGTGAAATTACAAAAATAGAAAAAGATTCTGCGATTATTATATAGTAATTTTAGAATGTAATCTAACGTTTTTAAATTTGCTATAATTGAGACTAGGATATACAGAAAAAACTGTTTTTTTTAAATACTTAAAAATTTTTGTAATTTAAAATAACTAAAAATAAATCTAAAAATAATTTTGTTGCAATAAATTATGTAGGACGCTCAAGCTGATTGCTAGAATATAAAAATTTCGCGCAGCATTGTTCATCAATGCTTGAATACTTGAATTTTCTATATAATTATTTGATAAGCCAACAAAATTATTTTTAAATCTGTATCTAACTAAATTTTTTAATATTTCAGCATAATCGTTTTTTCATGTACTTACAATTTGCGATAAAAAAAGAAGAAGAATGTTATAATTTAAAAAAATCTTAGTTTCATTTTAAATAAAAAGTTCTGATTAGAAAGACCTGTGACGTTTAAGAAATTTTGTCATCGGATTTGCTGTCATTTGTTCTTGATTCATTCATAAAGTATCGCATATGCTCAGTTCAGCAAATGGAATGGGAAGGCTGGTAACGTCGGGGAAAATGAGAGATGTAAATGTACGTGGCATATTTTACAGTGGTATGTCTCCCGGGCCGGGTACAGTTTTCCGGCTTCTCTCCAAGAAGCAGACTTTAAGGGTCGATCTGGGTTGCGGGGATGAGCGATTTCTACTCTTAAAACGAGATATAGCATCTACTAATGGTCTGTCACCTTTATAGCGTCATTTGCCATCGCTGCAGCAGGCTCAGTTGAGAAAGAGCTCACGGCTAAATATTTACCCTCTCCCTCCCCCGAATTTTCCGCATCGCACCTTCAATGGCGCCATGTCTCATCCTTTTCTCACTCCTTTTTCTCTAACGCTTCGCATTCAGACGATAATTACATTGCCATATTACTGTTGGTGACCGAATCGATTTGCGGCAGCGGTCGACTTGGACGCCAAGTAACTAATATACATATATTCAGTAACTATACACTAACTCGCCTTCCGGACGTTCTCTGCAATGGTTTCCTGATGTTGTTTTCCACACATTCGAAGATTCTTACTTTCCAGACATTCTTGAATAAACAATATTTTATCTTGTTTGTTTCCTTTCGAGAAAATTATTTTGCTGAAGTATCTAAAAATTTAGCTAGATACACATTTAAAAATTTTGTTTGGAGGATCAAAATAATTATATAAAATGCTGAAACTGATTGCTGGTATATTAGAACTTTTTGCATTATCATCAACGCTTAGTGTTCTATATAATTATTTTAATGATCCAACAAAATTATTTGCAGATTTGTTTTTAGCTAAGTTTTCAAATAAAACTGTTCTTCCTTTATATAGGAAAAATATTAGTTTCTTTTTTTGTGTATTAATGATCGCAGTGATTGTTACAATTAAGATACAGACGTGACTCATTTCCACACACTGTGCTTAATATCATTTTATTAATATTTTTGATGTCTTTTTCTTCTTTCTATACAAATTTGAGACAAAATCTCTATGATTTAAATCATATATTTATTATTTTCGATTGCATTACTCTACTGGAATCAAAATGTACAATTTACTTTTATTTATCGATGTGTATCGATTTATTATTTTATACAATATAACTACACACTGTCGTTTCCATTAAACTGTTATTAGCATTATTTTAATTTAATTTCATTTTCAAGAGTCCTTATGTTTTATTTTAATATTATTGTTTCTTATTTCATAAAATTTAGTAGTAAAACTTAATTTAAGTGTAAAATTTAATCGAGAAGAATAAAATTTTTTTTACGTAAAATTTATTGAATGTAATTTATATAATACTTTTTATAAAATTATATTGGGGAATTTATTTGCAATTTCACACGAAACGAGAGTATAAGTAACATATTGATTGGTGCAAATTTTTTTATTGCGAAAGAAAACTCCAAAAGATGTAATACGTGTCATGTCACTGTGCTTTCTATTCCTTTTTTTCGGGATTCAAAGCTCTACCTATTTCACCCGCAAAACAGAGGATTGCCATTAAAGGTACAGAAGCTCGTAAATCGATGTGCATTTGTAGGATTGATAGCGTAGCTAATGCAACTGAAGTTAAGTCTTACAAAACTTTGTCCGACCAACCGATGCAATGAGTAGCAAGTGAAAAACAATGTAACAACTCTCAAATTCGCAACAAAAAACAAAAGTTGAGCTTATCGGTTTTGTACTGCTCTCGTTGAATAACTGTATATTAAAAAAGACTAATTTTGCGACAAATAGCATCACTTTTCTGCCTTGTTATTCGATGCGTATATAGACTACAATCGATATATTTGTCACAATGAGATGTGCATCTCCCTGGCTTGTCGCGCCTATTGTAGCGAAAAGTTATACGAGTAGCGGGAAGTCGTGGAATTTCAGTTATTTCCATGTTCTCTCTTATAAAATGAAATTCCAGTCATGTGAAAACCGACACTTTAGTATTATCATCGCGCGTTAGTCTTGCATGTTTGAGTCTCGCGCGTGACGCGTACGTTTTGCACAGTGATTTCTCGATATCCCGCGGTCGACCTAAATTTTAATAATGCAGTTACAGTAGCGGTTATGAAAATATGCCATCATAAAGATTCATATTTTGCTTTGAAAGCAAGACTATAATTTTTATTTAAAAGATACGCTATAAAAAATATCTCTACTATATATTCTTAAAAAAAAGTTTTAAGTTTCCCTTCACGGTATTTTAGCTTCGACACTTTAGTTTAAAAAAAAGACACACGTTATTTAAGCAGTGTAACAAATTATAATCGGAGTTTGATACTAAAATAAAAAAATGCAACTTTAAGACTATAAATTAAAACTTTAAGGCATACAAATTTTTGATTATGCTAATAACAGATTATGCTAATATCTATAGCTTTCGCGACAAGCCACGCTGCAAAGAAGAGCCAGGTGGAACATATTTCTCTTCCGTACTCTCAAGTGGAAAGAGACGCGTCAGTATCAGACCTCCTTTTTAAAATGCTCACGCCAATAACGTCGGTCTCGATCTCCGCAGGAGACTCGTATCGTAAATCGTTGACCGCAAAGGCGAATTGAATCGATATTTTCCGCGGTTTTTTCTTTCAAAAGAGATATATCTAAAACTCGAAGCTTTCTCCGCTCACTGAAATGTTTTTCTATAAAGCTGCAGAATTAAATAAATATGCTTCAAAGGACTGTTAATAAACTTTTAGAACGCATCATGCGTAATATTTTACAGACAGTCCGTAAAATGTTATTTTGATGTTATTACTCACCGATAATATTTTACTTATGTTATTTTAACTGTTGATTTTCGCAACTCATGAAAAATCTTCCTTCGCTCGCGCGAAATTTCCTCATTTTACAACACAATTTTTTCCCGCCAAAACAATCACTCACCAAATTACTCAAAAGATATAAGAGATTCTAAATAGCATAGTAAAGGAGGAGGAAAGGGATAAAGGAGGATTGTAAAGGATAAATTTCAAACGGTCAGTGTTTATAGAACAGACAGAAACGAAAGACTCTACTATCCATCAATGTCGAGACACGCGTATATATGTATATCCATACGTAGACAAGGATACATCCTCATCCTCTATGCTGCCCACATATGTATGCATGCCTACGTTACGCCCACGCGAACGGGACACCGTCCTGGAATCCGCCAATGCGGTTGAGAAATGGAGAATAGGTGAACATTGCGGTGCTTCATGAATCTCTAAAACAATCTTCAGGCACTCCCGATATAGGGTGTCGACAGAAGTCCGAGATAATAAATATCATCAGTTCTTGAGAAACTTACTTTCCGGAATTACCAAGCATCTGTCTAATTCAACAAAATGAATATGCCTTTGTTCCGCCAGGCATTGTACAATTCTTCGACAAATAAAAAATATTATTTTAAACATAAAAAGAGTGATCTAAAATTATTTATAATATATAACCGAATTTAATTTTATTTAATTTTATTAAATCAATAAATAACAAATAGTACAGGATTCTTAGTTTTTTAAAGGACAATACAAAGATATATAGGGCACATTAAAAGTCACACAACGTAATTAAATATAAATATAACAACTATAATATGATATATTAAATGTATAAAAAAAATTCTATAAATAACACATTGTAAAACACATTGTGTTACATATTTCGGTTCTTGGATTGAACCTTCTCAGATGATACAAAATTAACAATCTTAAAATTCATTTCCATTGTCAGAAAAATCGTGATGAAAGATTTTTCAATTTATATAGTGATATTGATAAATGCCTCACGAAGACCATGAATTTCTTGCAAGCGATTTACTGATCGATTGTTCGGAATTTCATATTCTAATTAAAAAAACATATTTGTTAACCAATAAATAAAAATAAAAAATAAAATTAAAATCTGAATAAAATAAAAATCTGTTAAAATGTTATCTACTTTTAAATTCTGTAAAAAGCAAAAATATCATCTCAATAAAACACTCACTAATGTGATCACAGTTATCATTTCTTAAAAAGAAATACTTCGTCAAATTCATTATAAAATCGTGTAAAATATAAGAGATAGTATACCAGTCAAACATAATAATACAATGTAAAACAAAGTATCTCACTATATTAAAACTTGATAATTTGGACAGATCAAAGAATTTTTTGAAAGATATGTTAACGTTAGAGCTGACTGTCACTATCTGAGAGGCAAATATTAATAGATTGACAAAATGACTAGATAAGAACAATGTCAAATTTTGTTTATAATCGATGTATATCCTTTGAAGACCTTCCGTGTTTGTTTGAAGATTAAGACTGTTTTTTTTTGTTTTTTAATATTTAATATTTCAGAAATTAAGCGTTTATTATAACATGGCTCTTCATCTAGTATCTGTATGTTAGTCAAAATCATGTGTCTGCAGTTGATGTTCGGTGATTACAGAATGGGTAGATGTATTCTAACAAATATGATTACGGTGTTCTATAATTCTGATTTTAAGTTATCCACCCGTTTGTCCGATATATGATGCATCACAATCCTTGAATATGATCACACAATTCTTCACAATTCTTCACAATTCTTGTATATTACATATTCTTTGATCAATTTAAATCATAATCCTTTTGTACCTTAATGAAAATGAACTTTGGCAATTTATTAGAGCTAGTAATAGGAAACTTTAATATCCTCTCTATTAAATTTTTTGAATTTCTCTGTTATCAATGATACAAAGAGCTCAATAAACCATGATGTAACATCCTTTGTTTCATCATCATTGTTCGTGCAATCACATACTAATTCTTCCACGCTGAATGTTTCTAACTCTAACATTGATTGTATAAAAAAACATGAATTTAAGGATATAATCGTTCTCTATTAGTATATTAACAATCAATGTAAGATTCTTTTGATAGAATTCAGAGTCAGATAATAAAATTCTGTCTACCAAACCAAAAATTATACCCTTCTTTTGGGAGATAAGATGATTTGAAAAATAATTTAAAAACCTTCTCAACAAAGTCGGTTTTTGATATCAATCGAAAGTTAGTTTTTCTTTAACCATGATAGTAATATCAAGGAAATTTAATAAGTCAGAATCTGACGTAAATTATAGACGTGAGTGAAACGAATTAAACTTTCGAAAAACGAAATTGATTTCAGAGAAAGGAACAGCAGCAACTGAATCATAATGATAATAAAAAAGAAATTGATTATTGTAAGATAAAAAAGATATTCTGTTCAATTTTCGCATTACTAAGTCTGCAATGATGGATGACAACGAAGAACCCACGAGCCAAAATTCTGTTTATAGATGATATTATTAAATGTAAAATATGTTGAATTTAAAATTTATTGATTAACAAATATTTTTTTTTTTTAAATTATTTTTATAATTAGAATATATTTTTATAATTAGAATATAGAAATTCCGAACAATTGGTCAGTAAATCGCTTGCAAATAATTCATAGTCTCCGTGAGGCATTCATCAATATCGCTATATAAATTGGGTTTCATCACGATTTTTCTATGACGATGGAAATGAATTTTAAAGTTGTTAATTTTGTATTATTTGAAGATTGCTCGATCCAAGAGCCGAAACATGTAATGTAATGTGTTTTACAATGTGTTATTTATAGAATTTTTTTTCATATATTTAATATATCATATTACAGTTCTTACATTTATACTTAATTACGTTGATTTTTACGTGCCCTATACATCTTTATATTGTTTTTTAATTTCATTAATATTAAATACAGTATCTTTTAAGATCGTAATGTAAATACACAATAAATCTGAAATAAAACCCCAAGCAGTCAAACATATATTTAAAAAAATACACTTTAGTCACTTTCATTTTGGAATTCAATTTTGGATTCGCCTTCAAGATTTATTTCTTTAGAACACGAGTGAAAAATTTTATAATGCTGCGTCTGTTATTCTTTTCTATATGGTTTTCTTCTTACGAGAAATAACGTCCATCTATCGACGGTGCCATGTAAGTACTGTTCGTGAGCGACTTTAGTGGAATTTAATGTAACATTTATTATTTTTATAATCGAAACATTAATTTAAATAAATATTTATTAAAATGCCATTTTTGAAATGAAATGATTCAGATTCAGTATTCTAAAATTTCATTCAATATATTTCAAATATTATACTGAAATACATACTAAGCCTGAATTTAATTTAAGTAAACCTTTCAACAAGAAAAGTTATTTTCTAATTTTAATGCTTAATATAATTAATATAATTAATATAATAATATAATTAAATTAAGAAGTTTTATATTATAACTTATTTGTTTAAATTGCATGAATCTAATTTTAAATATATTTAAAATAAAGAAAAATTGTTTTCTTAGTATAAAGAAAAGTATCGTGAGTTCATAAAGGTAAATGGTTAGGCCAAACAGTAATATTGCCAATCAAATCGCTTTATTGTATTGTATATCTCTGTTCCATCACATATCCTAATATATCGAGAAAAATACCTCATATTAGGAAAAACGTTTTCTGTTAATGTGTAACTTGAAATGTCATTTTTATTTAGAAATTAGTATCTATATATAAGATTTAATCTAAGGACCATTGATAAATTTTTCGATCAAAAAAATAAGTCAACTTTTGGGACCAAAGCAAAATCAATCACTTCTCCTCCTCCTCTTTGCCTAAACGACTAACCCAATGATTTTTGGCAAGTAGGCTCCTTAAGGGCATAGTAGCTTGCCATTAAAAGGATTTTAAATTTTGAGAAAAAAAATTTGTCTTGTTGGGTTAAAGATACTGCGCATGTATGCTTAAGAATGTGGAATTCAGCAGGAGTCAATTCCTGGAAAATCTATTTTCTAGAATTATAAACTATCTATCAATTTCGACAAAGCAAATATCTCTTTCTTCCGCCAACATTGCAATTCTCAGAAAGATCAAAATGAATTACTTCAAACACATTACATAATAGAGAAGCAATTTGAAATTATTTATATCACTAAATTTAATCTCCGGAATTATAATTATTGTAAATCTATTATTTTTAAATTTTTAATTTTTAATTTTTTAAATAGATTTATTGCCAGAGAGTGGTACGCACAATAGACTCTGAGATGAAAGGGACTTCAAGCCAGAACTAAATATCTTAACAGATTATCTATTTAAAATCTTCTTTTTATTTTTTATTCATAGCGGATTATAAAAAACGCTGGATTTACTCACTTGAATAGTTAAATCGACTATTCTAAAATCTTGAAAAAAAAATATATACGTTTACAGACATTTTCATTTTTGAAGAAAGATTTGAAGGGACCACGGGCCATTATCCATAAGCCATTGCCTGAACGAAGATCGATGGAAGACAGACACAATGCAATGTAACGCGGGATCTGCTTTGACCTTTCGCAGCGTGGAGGAAACGCGAGAGATATGATGGGATGTAGAAAGAGCAACCTAATGTTTGAAGTTTGAAGAAGAATACGCATGGATCATCAATCATATATGAAAACCTCGTTTATGGTTATATGCATTAACGAAAGTTCACTTCATATTAGTAAAGCAGTTGCAATAATTTGCCGACAGTAATTAATGTTATACGTTAATTGCATTTGAAAGATTCACTTGCATCTTCGATATACTTCAGTAAACAAGGACAAATATGAAGTTATGATACAAATATGAAGTTATGATTCAATATGTCACTGTTTATTAATAAATTCTAATAACATTTGCTATTAATTAACCAAAGCTAAAATATTATTAATTTTTAATATATGTATATAAAAATATATAAAGAATTGTTACATTAAACACACAGTATTATTTTAAGATATAACAAAGAATAAAAAATCTACATAAAAATAAATTAATGATACCCGTGTGAAATTGGCTCCCCAACTTTTGAGAAAATTAATTTTCCATAGCTCATTCGATTGCTCATCGTTTGTATTATACATTTATACATACTTCGAATTTTCATTTACATACTTCTAGTAAGAAAGTTATTTAAAAAAACAATTTTGAGGGCTGACTTCACATTAGCCCTCCAATTACGCAAATTGAAATTGAAAAAATCATCGATAGATTTTCGTTTGTACATTTCAAAAAAATTCGATTTTCCGTTTGCACATCTTTAGTTAAAAAATTATTAGTTAGATAACGTAATTTTACAATTTTAAACGACCTAGGGATGAATGACTGTTTGTTCCAAGAGGGAAGTATTTTAAGGGATGTAGCGCAAAAGTTGAAAATATGTGAATATGAAAGCGCATAAATAGCGGATAAATCTTGTGTATTTGATTTTCCAAATCGGTTGTTCTTACCACGATTGACAGCCCCCACAAAAAATTTTTTTTTAACTAATCGAAATGAGCGCAAAAATTTTTTTTTGCGGATTTCGAGGGTGCATAAATAGCGCATTATTATATAACATATTCATTAAGATTTAGTTAAGTGGAGGAGTTGACTATGCAGGCAGACGTGGGAAATCCTTTAATAGTTGCAGCTCAAAAAATCGAAATTGCTTGGAAATAGTAGCGCATAAATCGAAAATATATTTTGCATAGCGTAATTTTGCAATTTTAAATGACAATTTTAAACGACAAAAAATTAATTTTCTCAAATATTGGGGGGGTCCAACTTCACACGAGTATTAATGATACATATTTATTCTACGTTTTTCTTTTTTCTCATGAAATTCTTATACAGTTTTATATGTTAAATCTCACAAACGATAAACTTTTTTTTTGTGTCGAGAAAATTTTATCTGTTGGCTAAATAGAACATTCCGCAAATAGCGAGTTTGTGTTTTGTTGCACGTACTACATATCTACAGCAAGTAGATTACCGTGATGTGCATTAGGTTCGGAGACTCTTGCATCCCATAGAGCAGGAAATCGTGCCTTCGTCAGCGGTCGAATTGCGACGCCTAGACAAGTCCGATCGTTTACAAAGATTGACTACTGTTGCAACATAGGGTGAAATAACATTCGACGATAACAAAAACGGACAATGATAGATGAGGCAAATGCCCGATGACGCTGTACAGTTTATCCAGTATATTTCTTCCCGCCGACGAAATGCAAATGGCATCGATAATTAACGTATTCATTATGCAAATTGATATTTTCAAAAACAACCAAACTGAACTTACGACAATGATCGTGATCAATCCCGACCAGATTCCGCTTGCATTCGATTTTATCTGAAAAACATATATGTGTAATGTCTTTTTTTTTACGTAATTCTATTTTAAATGCATCCCTATAGGTATGTGCGGATTGAAGTGACGCGGAAATGTTTCGATCAACGGACGTGACTGCGCGAGTCTGTCTCATCTCTCTCTCCACCTAGAGATTATTCGAGATTTGTCAGGGGAACGCGTCGATCTGTTCAGATTCACCTAATTTCCTTAGAGCTTAAATCTTCGTAGAACGGAAATAGTTTATCGCTTGGAACGTCCCGTCCGACGTGTCTCTGCTTTCTAATTTACACGGAGATCTGTCCGATCATTCACGGAGATTGACTACTGGCGAAATTAGAAATCGCCTCCCGTATCGCTGAACAAAAAACTTTCAATAAAAAGCCTTATGGACGGCAATACGAAAAAGTCACAGTGTTATATAGTAACTTGTGTCAGTTTAAAACATTTTATACAGGTATATAGACCTTTTGAATTAAAACAGTATGCGAAAATGATTCAAGCGTCTGCACATTAATTCAAGTTAATCGAGTATGCTCAGTATTAAACATTTAGTGTATTGATTTTGGCAGTCTTCACTAATTTCCTTGGTGCCTTTGCAGGGACACGGCAGAAGGGGAAGAATTTGTCGGTCGGAGCGCTTACGTAAATTACCAGGGAGTACTCGCGGGAGAATATTCTCCGTGTCAAGGCGCTTTAGCCCACCATTAGGCTGTTAATGTCCGTGACACGCGCAGAATTAGCACCCCAATGGCGAATTATGCAGGATTTATAACAGAAGTGGTATAATGGAAGTCAGACCAGACTGTTTGCTATTACAAAGTAACGTTACTATGAAAAATGTGACATTATGAAGACACTAGAATGAAATGATATTTTTACAAAATACTTACATAATACACAGCTGTAAAATAATACTTAAAAATTCTACTAATTACACGTTTAATCCTTCTGCCAAAACATAATTTTTCATCTTTTCACTCTGTGTTTCTCACTAAAACTATAAAAATGGAAACGAGACAAAATTTATGCAAAACTATTCTTTATTGTTCAAAGAATGGAGCGTTTTGAAGCGTCATAACAAAATTCGCACGAAAATATAAAAATGTTTACTCTCTAGAATATAGATAGGCCTACGTATTCATTCAGAGATGGAAGAGTTCATACAAAAATTGCTTGTAAAACTTGATTTCATTTTGCACAGAGAAATCAATGAATAGCCTATATTGCAGCAATTGGAGACGCAAATCGATACGATCGATGAAAACACAATTACGAGATTACAGGAGAAGGAGAGGTCGAATTCATTCGCGGTTTCCTCAATCTTTCCCTACCTCGATGTGATTTCCTTTCAATTATGTTTCGAGCGCTTAGCATAATTATTTAGATTAGGATTTCAGAAAAACAGCTAAAATAGATAGCGAACGAAAGCATACAACACGTGTAAAAAAATGATAATAAATGATTCGAATTGACGAGGGCACTCGATTGCAATAAATAAATCGAGCAATTTCCGGAAAATCCTCTTGTCGAGTGAGAGTCCTCACGTGCGCACCTGCGACCAACTTCCGTCCACCTGTCAGCCGCTCTACAGGCTATAACTATTAAATCAAAGAATTAATTATAACTCTAATCTCACTTCGTAAATAGCTTGGGCGTGTTGCCAAATTGCTTAATCAATTGCTTCTAGCGATAAGTCGTAATTATATAACACAAAGTCATGTCAGTGAATCAAAGCATGCCAGATTGACATGTTCTAAAGAAGAAAAATATTTCTATAATTATATTTCTATAATTATATTATATATATATATATACCTCATATAATTAAAATAGATGAAGAGAATTTTTTACTAAAAGTTACTATTGCACAAAATTTGACAGGTTTTTTATGCCATATCATTTAGAGATTTTTTTCATCATTTAAACAAAATTAAATTTTTATATTTTTAAAAACAACTTTTTAAATAATAAAAATGAATATAAATACATATATTTACAATTTTATATTCAAACGTAATTAATGCTTTTTTGAAAGAATTTATTAAATAAAATTACATTAGAATAATAGTTTTAATCAGGTAATCGTTTATTGTGTATAAATTATTTATAATTACCGAAGTAGATATGATAAATCACAATAATTTAGATGAAATAATCTTTTAGCGATCTTTTTAAGCCTAAAAATATCTTTAAAAAACTTTTTTACTACGATATACGAAGTAGATATATGAAATAGAAGTAAATTTGTGGTTCTTACATTTTCCATTAATATTTGTTTTAGATGGAGGTGTGGTGGGTGGTTCGAGAGCAGGACCAGTGGTGACTCCACATACGCTGGAACTGACACTACGTGGTAGGGTTTTGCTGCAGATCGCACCGCCGGAAACTGCTCGAGCGTACCTGCCACCAGAGTATCGACCCGGCCGCGTATATTCGGACACGGATTCGGAAAAAGTACGTCATATTCAGCACTGTACTTAATGACGCGCCATTAATCCAATAACGGATTGCACTCTGACCGATCGCGACGTGCGTCACTCGAAAGACTTTAAAATGGGTATTCCCATATGTTTGGTACACATCTACTTCTCTGTTACGTAATTGCAACTTACATTTTTAACAGCGTATTTCGAGATTAATTTTCTTTGCATCTTCCACAAATTCTTTCTCTTTTTCGATCGATCTACTTACGAAGCTTATTATTGCCCTTTATGAAATGTTTGAACGAGTTTCCAAATGTTCAATCACACAATGCGAGATTATGCTAGCAAAAATAAACATTCAAAACAGAGTCGAGTGATTGCGCGTTGTGAGAAACAGATGAGGATCAAGAAATGATGTAATAAATAAAACATGTTTATTAGGAACATTTCCATTTCTCCAATCATTCACATTATTAATTACACATACGTGTATATAAATTATGATAGTATTTATGGAAGGGCGAGGCCGATGGCATAATTAAAAGAATATCGTGCATGGAAAATTAACGCGTCCTATTAAAATCCTTTCAGCATGAAGAGGATTAGGTCGCTGTAGCCATCCTTTGACGGCTCGACGACTTTTTATTTGCTCGACTTCCGCGTTTCAGAATGAATTTTTAACGAATCCACCACCGCCTCGCGCTAACCGTTTGAAGAACTCGAAGAAGAGAGATGCAACAGAGGCTGAAGCCGATTTTTGTGTATCTTTAGCAAAATCCTAGCGCCCATTCTATGGTCTCTCTCTCGCATTTTTTTCCGGCACATCTGTCGGATTTTCTCGCTCTCTCGTTCATCCTCCATCCCCCTAGCGGTGATCCCTTTCGCTTCCCTTTAGCGGCTATCCTTTCTTCTCGTTGACGACCGGACGGAATCCCGTTGTTTCAACTGCGCGCACAGAACGGTGTTTATCTCCTGCAGATTAAAGGAAGAACAAACGATGCGTACGATAAATAAACTTTGGCGTATCATTCTTTTATATCATCAATTCCGAAACCTCTATCTCACTCTCGCTCCTAACGGAGAGATAAGACCTCACGGAAAGCACGTAATCTTGATTATCCTGCTACATTCGTATCGCTCGTTAAACACGCAAAAAGACGCGTTATTTACGCGAAAAATAACTATTAAAATAGAAATAAAACTCGTAATGTTTATGATAGTAAATATAATGTTTATACAGGATTATATGACGGAAGTGAATAAAACCAGTGAGAAAAGAACAAAAGATAGGAAATATGCTTTTACGATTCAATATTCTATAGTTTGAAATATCCGTCGTAAAAAATCGTGAAAAACTTAGATAGCTTCCATTTTATAAACACATCAGTACGTACATTTATTGATGATCCAAAAAGAAATAGCATGATAGTTTATTGACGGAAGATATAATGTGAACAAAACCAAAAGGGAAGAGAAGCAATTCAACATACTGAAAGAATTGTTAACTTTCGTGTTTTATATTTTATTACTCTAAAACTAAAATCCACGAAAGAAGTAAGAAAATATTCTAGAAGTTGGACAATGAATATTTCTCCTTCCATGCGAAATTACGATACGGACCAATATTAATTATCTCGAAAGCATGATATCGATTAAATGCAAAATATGGAATTCTTTCAATAAAACTCGTTAGAATATAATATTTCAATCTGTTTTCTCTCTGTCACATAAACCAGCATCAAGATGCAATATTCAGTTTCAATCAAATAAAGTACTGATGCATTTCCATCGATACTTCGAAACGTATCAAAAAATAAATTTCGATTTGTAGCAACAGGATTTTAACGAAGGAAGAAAATTGCTTCACTGCACATAACAAAAAGTATGATAATTTTTACTCCTACGTCAGAAATAATTACCACTTTATCAGTAATTTAGTAGAGACAACCGTTTTGTTCGTGACAATCGTAATGAGAAAGTACAAAAGAGTCGTAATAAGAAAGTACGAAAGAGTCGTTTCTTTTACGATCTATTTTTTAAATATTATATGGAAAAAAGTAATAGTGATTCATTAACTTTTTTGTAATCTGTTTCAATTTTACGATTTTAAATTATGCATTTGAACTTGAAAGAGATCGATATTTTACACTGCAATATAAAATAAAAAATTTAGAATCATAAGGTAATTATATTATTAAAGATAATTATATATTACATAATTTAATTGCATGGAATTAAACATATATATTCTCACGTTTTGTGTAACTTTTTAGCACTAACATACAGGAAGTATCAAAAAAATATTTCAATCAAAATTTGTCGAAATCGAAGAATTAACCTTTAAAAATATTTTTTGCTTGAGTTATATTTTTGATCTGAAACATCCTAAATTCATCACTGATAACAGAGTTCTATGCATCTTGACATTCACGTCACGATTCTACTTTTCCGGAAAGCATGAAACTCCCACCGGTGGTGGCTGCAGCATCATGGTACACAACGACGATTACCTGGACGACATAAAGCCAGCACGAAAAAGCACTCGACTTTCCGGCGATTGTCGCTCTTACATTTTTCACCGCGTGACACAATGCACAAGCGAGCTGTTAGAATGATCTCTGTGACATGGTGTAGCGCACAGGTGCTATAACTTTATGTGTAACATCGTTGCTTCCCTTCCGTGTAAATAAATGAGAAAGCCATGAAGTCAATGTAGAAATTCATAAAAGAGTTCATAAAGATCTTGCTTTTCTGACGTTTAATTATAAATACTGACAAATAACCTTGTGCTGTTAAATAAAATAAAATATCAGCAAAAAATAATTAAAAAAACTGAGAAAAAAATGTCACGTGATAAGGAATTATTTATATCGACTATGCTGTTTATTATTTTTTTCAAGCATTCAATGGAAGGTATCGAATAATATCGATGCTTATTTTTCAAGCATCGAAGATACGAAGTCTGCATAGTCGATATTTTCTACTACTATCGATGAAAGTATCGGACAACATTGTTTTTTCAACAAATAAAAATGTCGATAACTAATACTTTCTCGAATCTACAAAATCCTTCTAGATGTATTTTTAGATGCGTATGTGTATATAATATGTTCTCTGGCGGAAATAAGAAAAATCCGATTTAGATAGAAACAGACTTAGCTTTCAAGATTGATGTATACTTCAACAGTTTACCTGATACAAAAGTTGTTCCTGAGAGTATTGTAACTCTTCTTTAGATAACACAACTTTTTTATTTATCAATCTAATGCTAAATCACTCAGAATGAGAAACATTTCAAAATTGATCGTAAGCTTAACAGAAAAATATTTCTTTTTATACGCCTAACTAGTTATTCTTTTTATTATAAATTAAATGATATAATCTTTCGTACGCGCATAATAATAAAATGCATTAAAAAATTTATAGCAAGTTTAAAATTTAGCAGGAATATGTCTAAGTATTTAACATTGCTAATTATGTCCTAAGGACGTCCCAGATTTATTGTAACATCAGTTAATAGTAGATTTCTGAGAGCATTTTGAAATAAAAATTCTAACATTAAAATGCCGAGGTTACAATAGTTTTTAAATGAGAAAAGACTAATTAAACTGTCCAGAATTCGTGCGTTTAGATATAGCACATCGCGAAAGGTGTATGCAAAATTATATTAATATAAAAAAATAAAATTCTTGTTTAAAAACACCTTCACTATTATGCTATATCTAAGCGCGCGAATTCAGGATAGTGATCAATTAACTTTAAGTTCTTTTCATTTAAAAATTGTTATAACTACATTTTAGCATTAAGATTTTCATCTTGAAATGATATCAAAAATTTATACCCTTAAGTGTTATAATAAATCTGAGACAAAAGATACTAATTAAGATACTAATTAAGATAATCTAAATACAATTGCATTAATATTATTTAACGCTATTATTGCATTTTTAAATCAACGTTTAATGTATACATTTTATAATTAATCACAACGTTTTATAATTACTCACATTTAATGTTTAATGTATTTAATAAAGATTAATCTCATTTTGATTTCAGATGTGGATGTATTCTTTAGGCAGGGCATTATTAGACACGACTCCCAGAGCAACGGCATTAACGGGGACCGTTTCCGTTTCACCCTCTTCCGCTTTGCAATCAGTGTTGGCTGCCATGACGGAGCCTGATCCTCGTAGACGTGCCTCCTTGATGAATTTACTTGACGTAAGTTCTTAAGTTTTAATGAAATTCTTCTAGAATTCTCCATCCTAAAAGTCTCTTTTCCTCGTTATTATTTCCATCAATTTCCATCAATCTTCTCAAGATTTATCAATATAATATATAATATATTTTATCAATATAATATGTATAAATATATTTGTTCAATACGTTTTTCTCGAACTTTTCAAAAGACTGTCGCATGTTCATTCATTATCAGGACAATACTCATGCGCATGTGTAAGCTTCGCGATATATAACTGGCGAACATTGTGCGAAGCATACGATCTGCTAATAAAAGGCCGAGACTTTTTTGCCGATTTTGCCGCGAGGTATGGGCAGATAGCTCAAAATTCCAAAGTTCATTGTGTGCGCACTATCGACGGTTCGAAATAAATCAGCCAGTATCGTTTAAAGTGACTCTTCAGCGTTCGATATTTCACCCTGTGTTCTGTAACAACACATCATTTTCCATACGTATCTATCGCAAAATAGTTTTCGTTTCAAGTTTTATCATTTAATTAGTAGTTGTCCGATATGTCTGCAGACAGATAAACATATATTTATTATTGATGCAGACGATATTCAATAATATATATTTTAATCTTTCTTTCTTGTTTATATTATATTTACGATTTATATGATATGTTCTGTTATTTTTTTAGATATATTTTATTTCATGATAAAATCAAGTTATAATTACGGTATCTTAATCGCGGAAAATACATTCCAAAAATAATATAATAACATACTTTAAATAATCGATGTATGATTCTATATTACTGTATTAAATTAAATATTTTAACCTTTAACTTTTTTGATGTGATATATTCGGTTTTTTCTAATGCTTTTCCAATATTTTTTCTATTGCTTATAACTATTTTATTAATGAAGATATATATACATATATATA
>NW_017259490.1:1822253-1823920 GCF_001594045.1 Atta colombica
AATTTGAAAAATGTTTTTACAGCATACGCATTTTTATGTTACAAATTCGATTATTAGATTGTATATGCCATAGAAAAGTGTATTCCATATGATGTTTAAGATTAATGAGTACACATCAAAGAAATTGTCGACAACTATGTAGACAACTATGATCACGGATCACAAGTACATTCAACGTGTTTCATCGCAACTTGACTTTTGATATTCCGCGAATTAACAATATTTAATCCCAAGCAATATTGCAATACATAATGAAATTAATTTCCACATCACGAGTACGAATGGTGAGTAATTCGACGTCGCGAATATATTCGTATGAGCTACGTCGGAATTAAGTAGAAACATATGAGGAATGCATAGCGCGTATCAAGAAAGGCCAGGTTGTCTCTATGATGAGAATAATAAAGCAATTTGTCACTAATAACACGTGACATTACGTGACGATGAAATTTCGAGATGCAATGTATCAGAGAAACTTGATCCTTAGCTTGTAACTGCGCGGACAAGATGTTATAGCAAACGTATATACGTGTCTAGTGTGTAGAGTTCATGTATCTGCACAGACATGCGTCTATTATATAGATCATAATTACAAGAGTCAGGTAATGCTCTACATAAAATACCTGACTCTTGCAACGGAAATCATGAGAAAAATGCACAGGAATAATGTTTCATTCCTATGTATTTTTCTCATGATTTCCATTTTATACTATGATCATCTAAATTACGATTCACAGAAAACAGATTGTATAACAATAAGTAATATCATCGTAGAAATATCAAAAATAATGTATTGAGTATTACACATATTTTCCATTTAAACAGTAAAGCTATCATATAAATTTTTTTTATTGTCTAATGAACTGCTAGAAATTCAATTCGATAAAAAAAATCGAATTAAATAATCAATTTTATTACGAATTTTCGTGATAAGTTTATTAAAAAGAGAATTTAGTTATACTTAGCTTATGTCTAACTTTGATAATGTTCATATGGGATTAATCGATAGACCACATAGACTTAATCATAGTCACACGACACCATGCGGCCCTTGAGTATCCGCCGTCGGCTTGCATGAAAGCTCGCTTTAATTGAATCACCTATCACGGACAGAGCAAGCAGGCTGCACGTGCAGCATTTGTACGTCGAGACGACATCCGAGGTACAAACAGGCAGCGATGATTTGCGTGACAAGGAATAGTGACATGAGATGTCGCATTGCAATAATGAATATATACGTGTCTCTAAGTGAAACCCGAAGAATGAGCGAGTCAGAAAAAATATTTAGTATCTGAATATTACGTTGTGAAATTTAATTAACTATACGAAGCAAAAGAGAAATGTTCATAACTACGTATTGAGATTACGCTGAGATAATTAATGTGTGCTCAATTTATAATAGATAGTAGCTTAATTATAACTGTTGCAAGTTTAATATTATTTGAAACTTTGTTTTAATAAAATATTAATTTAAGACTCCTTCAAGATATTTAATGCCGTCAATTAAAAAGTTGTGTAAATCAAGTTTAATTAAATTACATTACATTCTCTTCCTTTCAAGGAATAAGAAACTCTTATCATTTGAAAAAAAATGTAAGGAAAAAATGTAGAACAACATGCTTCCAAATATCTTATTATTATACACATACCTATATATATATATATAT
>NW_017259490.1:1823963-1824205 GCF_001594045.1 Atta colombica
ATGTAAGGCTTAATACAAACTGAAAGCCAATTGATTGAATGGATATACTTCGCCAACAATTGCCAACCGCATATAATAGATCGATGAATTGTGGTACAACACATTCGAAGCATGTCACGTAGAAAAGATAATGAAAATGATGGAAAATACTTTACATTGTTGTAAAAAATGTGTCATTTAATTTACAATCGCACGCTCCATGTATGACATTTCTATAAAAAAATATATACATATATCTCTTT
>NW_017259490.1:1824305-1829184 GCF_001594045.1 Atta colombica
TCAAACGTATATTATGTGTGTTTATTATTTAAATAAATTTAATTATTTAAGTAAATAAATTTTGTATATAATGCGGAGGATTGTGTATAGAATATAAATACGTTATTATAGGTGCAATATATTGCATCGAATTAATTTCTACTGACTGTCGGTATTAATCTACCCATGTAACAAAATAAGATTAATATTAATTGCAACTCCCGTTTCTCTTATTCACATTTAAAATTAAAATGTATTTTCCAGGTGCGATGTCGACATAAAAATTTTCCATTACACAATTTTGTTATTAACGTCGAGAGGATTTAACGAGGAGAAATAATGCATATGGGCGATTTCTACCTATTCATCGGATTTTCAACGACATTATACAGATGCAAATGGCAAGATGAAATTTAATCGTGGGCGATGGATTCGCGTGACACCCCCGCATATGATTAAATTATTTTGATCAGACAGCAAACAGACGGGCGATGCAGATTTCTCCCACGTGTAAATATTAGGACGAACAGATAGTATGATAGAGATGCGGTTGCACGTTGCAACATCGCAAGAACACAGCGCGTCACAAACATGCAAATCGCAATCTTTTCGAAATTCTTCAATTATTATAATCTTGGAACACGTATAAACCTGAGATAAAAGAAAAAAACCAATTTCTTTTTTTCCTTACTTTTTTATAGAAAACTTGAGATGAGAAAGGAAAAAAAATGTCTCATCTTTAATTTGTAAATAAAATCAATTTGTAAATAAATAAAAGAACTTTCGTGTGAGAATGATCATAATATTGTTTATATCGATCTTTTTTAACACATCGATATCAGAAATTAATTAAAAAAATATACGCAGATTTTATAATGGCTCAAGTGAATATAACAATATATCGAAGTAAAACGAAGATAAAACGAAACCCATTGTATAATGAAGCTATGATAAATTTGTGAAAGCCAAATAGCAGACTCAAATCTGGTTCTTAAGAGATTATTTTATGCAAGAAGGGGACACATAATTAGACGACTGAGACATTATAAGAAATAAATTCGTAAACCGGTTCGCATCCTGTGGATCTTTCAAGGGTTTAGCATGCCTCGAATGGCACGACGAGCGGCGGTCTGGAACGCGAACACGAGGGTGGTGGGCTGCCTACGATAATTTCACCGAGCTTGATGATTAACGGGCAGCAATCTCAAAAACGCGGCGACCGTTATCGCGCGCGAAGGACGAGGCGACCATAATAAGTCGTCCATCTCGGACCGCGATAATTTTGCAGGTGCATCCCCGATAACCCCCGAAATTGATGAAATCAGCCGGCGGGGAAGCGGAAAGACGAGAGCACACGGCATGCGGCGTAATGCAGAACCGTAGTTTCTACGAGGAATTCTCGGCGGCCAATAAATTATCCGCTCGAGTACCTACTTTGCTTGGCTGTATCTATCCGCGCGGATAAAGCAAGTTTGTGGCTGAACACACCGAGGTTAAGACGAGTACCTATCTGACTTCGCAGAAGACGATGGATGCCAATCGTAGCACGAATTGAGCCAGTGGTTATTTGTTAAAAATAATGGTCTACACGTCTATTGCTCTTCCCACACATCGCTTATTTTTTTAATGTCCCAGTGTAATGAAACAGCATATCAATTTCAGGTCTCTGTCCACTGTCCTCATGCGTCAAAAATTTTCTATTGTAGCTGAATGAGAGATCATCTTGATCCTATTTATTAATTTCAGAATATTTCCGCATTAAATTTTCTGATTAATATATTTATCTGAATTCCATTCTTAACTAAAAATTTTTATCATCAATTCATTATTCAATATTGATATTAATTTGATATTAAAAAAAATTCATCTCATTTATTAAACAATGTAGAAGTAATTTCTTTATCGTTTTTTAAACTTATTAAAAGTCTTCATTCTCATTTATTAAAATTCTTCTCAATTCTTCTCATAAATCAATTCCCATAAATTTATTAAAATTTTTATCTATAATTCTATAATAAAAACATAAGAAGAAACACTTGAGCAATATAGAAAAATTACGGACGCCCATATATCACCCAATTGAAACTCATTAGAACTGTCCCAACTGATTAGAACTCTAATTGATTTTGAATAACAAAACCGAAAGCTAGCATCACGATGAATAAAAAGCAACATTCTAATGAATACACAGATAACGTTTTCAACAATGATAATTTCATTGTGAAATCTTTTTGAAAAAATATCTTACATATAAATACTAAAATCTTTGACTATACGTTTGCATTCATCATCATAGGGAACACAATGACGCGTTAATAGATATTAGCACTTCTCTCTTAGGATCTTAGCTTAGCAGGATCTATAGAATTACGACAACAACTATTGTCTTCTTAAGCTAATAGTTCGTCTACTGCGCGACGCGAAAGTTTCGAAACTAGATAATCGGCGCGCTGGGTAGCATGATAAACGCATCTGCACGATCACGTTATGTCTGCGATGATTACTGCGAACTTTCAGCATGGACGTTTATCTGATATATATGTATATATATTACGTTAATTAAATAATTCTAAATTTAACGTCACAAGATAATACTAATTATGCTAATCATTGACATAAAAAAGTTTGTGTATTACACATCTTTAATCTTATTGGATTAAACTCTCTTCTCTTTCTCTTTCTTTCTCTCTACTTTCTCACACAGTTTTCGTTCATAATCCGCTATCGCGGATTATTTCTTGTTTTCTTCTATTAGACTCACAATAAGTAAAAGCCATCCACGCCATTAATAGATTTAACAATACTGCAATATCATGTTCTTACTTTGCAGGTAATATCCGAATATTGTCGGACACGTCTACAAGCAAGGCCCTTCACTCACATAGTGATGGAGATGTATCGAGAGGTTGTGAAATCGCCACAATACACCGCGCGGAAACGAGCAATGCAGCTAAATGCACTGTGTCCTACACGGAATATGGTTGAACATTTGAGCCAACAGAAAATCTACGGGCATCATCATCATCCGCAACAACAGCAGCAAGACTACGTCCAAATTGTGAATGGTCAACCGCCATCTATTCAACATCAGACTCGTGTTGAGCAATATTTGTCGAATCAATTAGCTGTTCAACAACGGCAGCAACAACATCACGATCACATTCAACGTCAAACTAACCAATTTCGCTCGCTTCACCAGCAACAAGATTATCCACAGCAGCCATCAAAGGGTCAGCAGGATCATCGTAGTCATCTTTACAATCACCATCATGCGAAAGGAACGCATTTCAGGACACAATCGCGCAATTCTCAATCACATCCCAATTTGACGAGCTTGTGCGATTCACAGCAGCAGCAACAACAACAACAACAACAACAACAACAACAACAGCAACAGCAGCAGCAGCAACGGCCATATCGGGATATTGCCCTCAGCGGTTACAGAGCGCACTTTCAATCGCAGCTGGATATCCAAAGCGGCAGCCGATCGATAGGACCAGCGACGACACGTCGAGTGCATCATCATTCGAGGACATACTCGCAGCCGGTTTATACGCGGCTTCAACATACCAGGAGTAGTGGCAATCTGCCGACGACGACGAGCGCGATGGTCGACAGTAATCCCGACGGGAATGTTTACAACGACCCGATATATGCCCTGCCGGTTAAACCCTTCCTGAGCTCCCAGGATGTGCGAGTCAATGGATTGTCTGCGAAACCTCCTGTGATCTGTCATGGAGACGAGGTTTATGGTAGATCATCATCGATAAACAGGTACACGCTGGATATCATTCGCGTACTTATTTAGAAAAATCAATCAATATTATTTGTAATTTTATTTCTCATTAATTTATACAATCTATATCTATATTTATTAATTGTTTAAGACACGATGTTAAATTCAGATTTTGAGATGAAGAAATTTAATTTATTTTCATCAAATAAACGTGAATCATAAAAACAGAGACAAAGATAGCCAATATAAGATTCTATATAATAATTTTTCATTACAAAGCAATTAATTTTGAGTAAGTTTTCAGAAATGTTACATTCGAACATAGATGTTTTCACGACTTTAAATCCAGCCCAAACTCAAGAAAATAATTATAATTATTTCTAGTCTTAAATAATTTCATTAAAAATAAAAATAATATAATTTCTTTATATTTAAACCTTTGGCTATTATACTCCATTATAGTGACTTTTTGCTAACTCATTCTTTCGAGAAAACGCCACTGCAATGCTGCGTTTAACAGAAAAAATCAATCAGTAAGCACTCAATAATTCTTTAATTGGTTTTTACTTTTAGTTTTTCGCTGGATCTAAAAATAAGTGTAAGAAGCAATTATGTTAAAGAATCGCTGAGCGCTCACTAATTGGTTTTCTCTATTGAACGCCAATGACTTTTTTTAACGATCTTTTGGAACAAAAATAGATAATTATATAGAGTAATTCTTTTCTATATTTCGATATCTTCTTCGATATCTTCAATATCTTAAACAAGAATGTCGTCAATTATTTTTATCTATATTTAACCCAAAGCAACGATCGTTGCATGATAGCAGCACACGAAAATAGTCCTGAATATTTTTAATATTCCTGACAATCTCAAATTTTTCTAACGTACTCGTCAACAATGATAATTGAACTTAACACGGAAGACTATGCCACTCTTTCATAAAATTAAGGATAACCAAATTAATTTTGTGTAAAAAAGAAATCATGAATAGCAACGACACTAATAACCGATAGCTTAATCACGGATTTGGCAAAGGGGGTGATTCAATATGAATGAAATTTGATTGGAAATTTGGAAAGTGAGAAAGAAACGTGAGAAAGAAATATTTAATAAAATAATAAATATATATATATATGATAAAAATAATAAATATATTCCTAT
>NW_017259490.1:1829284-1833367 GCF_001594045.1 Atta colombica
TCAATGAAAATTGAAAATAGTGATATAAAATAGTGATATAATTTCATTCGAGCTTAGCCAAAGGATTAATTTGTTCTACTTTATGCAATATACTTTTCTCATTTTGAAACGTTAAAAATTCTTTCGAAATAGGCATCCTTCAAATACCGGTCACTCTCAACCCGATGTAACTTCCCAACCAAATGAATGTTTTCACGAAGATACATATGGACGAACGCCTCCGGGAAGAGTGCTTTTGCAAAGGCAACATTCTAATCCGCAACTGCCGATTAGAACGCAAACTGACGAAGATTTTAAGCGATTGTCACAGCCGAGCGTAGCAACGACCGAATCTCGATGTGTCGATATTGCGCAAAAAGGACAGACGATACGGCAACAAAATTTAGCAACTACCATGAGATTGAGAAGATTACAAGGACCTCCGAAACCACCTCGAATTATCACTACCTTAAGAAAAACTGCTCTCTCTGATTCGGAATGTAACAGCCACACAGAACCGCCAGCAAAACCTCCCAGGTAGATTTCTCTCTTTCTTATATTATAATCAATTATCTGTGTCAATTTATCACAGTCTTAGTTTATTATACATTAACTTTCTATCGTAATAAAAGAAAGAAGAAAGTAGATTATTCGTCAGAAAATTAAATTACATATTGCGCATTACTCATTATGAGAGAAAAAACATTTAATCCCGATCCAATTTGCTATTTCAAATCATTACAAACTATCTAAACTAGCAGATAAAATTTTAATCAGTAACCAATTTCAATTAGCAAAAAAAAAAGAAAAAGAAAAAAGAGTTTCTAGTTTCATTCTTTAATTAAACGTCCTTTTATTTATCCTCCCCCCTTCGAGAAAAGTCTCATAAGTCTCAAAGCTTTCTTAAAAAGATACTAACTACTAATATATAAAATAATATATAAAAAGATACTAACTACTACTAATATATAACATTATGCACCGTACTTATATACTGCAAAAGCAAGTAAATTCACAACTTTATATAACGATAATGTCGGATTACGGATAATCCACAAATTTACTTCTTTAACATTTACTCTTTCTCTAGGAGAATTTCATTTATTCAATTTTACGAAAATGGGAGTTTAGAGGCAATGAGGAGGCAAATAGGGACACGTGAGAGACATGAAATAGTTTCGTGATCTTCTTGCGCGACCCGCATTACTAAGTTTTGCCTCCCAGTCGCATGTTCCTATTAATAAGCGTTTACGAGGGTTTACAGAGAGACGGTTCTAACAGAGAGACGCGTCAGAGACAATTTTCCTCTGATGCATCGTGCTTTTGAACAGTTCATTACAGTTCCCCAAGTAAAGTTAGAGCATATATCGAGTGATGATTTTGCATTGATCCATATATAATAAGGAATATGCGATAACAGAGTAGAATAGCTATTTTCTTTCTCACTTTTACGTAGATTACAATAGACTTTCTTTCTTGGAAATAAAAAAAATCGGAGCATAAGTTGAATGTAAAAAGTAGAACATCAGCCATTATCAATGAGATTCATTTTATTTTGTAACTTTAACGGAAATAGAAGTTGAATGTATAAACTCGAATGTAAGGAGGAAGTAACAGAAGTGTAAATGAAACTTCTAGGAGGCGAAAATTGAAACAACATAACATAAAAGAAGTGTAAAGGCCTCTTTTACGTTTCATAGTATCAATTTTCACCTCCTAGAAGCTTCATTTACGCTTCTGTTACTTCCTCCTTACATTCAAGTTTATACGTTCAACTTCTATTTTTGCTAGAGTTACAAAATAGAATGAAACATATCTTATTGATAATAATTGATATTCTACTTTTTACTTGAGAAACTCAGAGTACATTCAGAACGCATAAAACTAGCTAGATGTTACAACTGGTAGTCGAATGCATGCTGGACTGTTATATCTATGTTCTAGTTGGAAAGATCGAAACATGCCGCGGACGGCGCGCGACGGCAACTTTTGACCTTTATGAGAGTTACGGAGCCCTAGATTTTATGACATTCAAACGGAAATCAAACAAAAGCACATATATATAGTTAAATAGAAATAATTAGTAGTACAATTAATATTTTTATTGTAAAAATTATAATAAATCGAAGTCAATAGTTAAATTAAAATTGTCTTCGTTACAAAACAATGCTCATTGTAAAATATTCATTGCACTGATTTTCAACTTTGACATTTAATCTTGAATGGTATATTATAACATATATAATATACATAATCTTTAATCCATAATCTTTAATCAATTAATCGTGATATTAATAATATTTCAAAATGTTAAGTGATGTGTTTAACACAATCACATCGTATTTTTAAAAGTTTAGATAAATGTAAATATGTTTCTTATATTATTTTCACAAATCTTTGCTTTGCTGTCCCATGAACATTACATTCCTAATCGCAAAAATTAATTTTGGCTCTGGGAAAACATGCGATCTTCTATCACGTAAGTTCTTGGTAGAAAGAATAGAATATGAAGAGAAGAGAAAGATAGGAAAAATAAAAGACAAAGAGACATTTAGTGATGCCCTAAAAAAGCAGGAGTCTACTCCAGTTAAAGTTTAATTAAACTCGGCGAGAGTTCGTTAACATCGCTGTATATAACGTTCCACGTGAGGTCTGTCTGTGAAATTTTGCACGTTTCGGTTTGCTGCATTATGTGCATCGCGGTCTCTTAGGCCATATGAAAAACTGCACTTTACTCAATCTATTAATCACGTGACAGAAAGAAAGATAAGAAAAAATGAAATCGGCCTCTTTAAGTTCATCATTAATCGATTACATTTGATTACTATAGATAATCTTGCTTTTTGTACTGAAACATTTTGCTGTGATAATTTGTTTTTTTTTTCTGTTACATCTAGACTATATAAAAATATTTTCAGAATCATGGTGAGGAACGGACCAAGAGCTCGACGAGGAAAAGCAGTTCAAAGAGCACCATCGCGCTTATATAGAACGGTGGGTGGACCCACCAGATGTTTTAATAAAGCGCAATGTGTTGGTCCTGAATTTGTAGTTCGTGCCAATCAACCCCCGAAAACATTATGCGTGGGACAAGTCAAGGTATGAAAATAAAAGTAAATAATTAAATGCAAGACGTAAATAATTTTGAATTTCAACTTGCTTGATACATATCTTTCTTTCATTTTAATTTTCCATTTATAATAAATTCCAAATAGTTAAAATTATACAAAAACTATATTTTGTATACAAATTATATTTCTAATGAAAAACGAAATATATTTTTAATAGAAATATTTCAAATCTGCTTTTATCTCTATTCATTTTTTATGCATTAATTTCAAAAGAAATGATTAAGAGATATAAAGAAAAAATTTTAAATAATTTATGAATTTGTAATGGATAAAAAATTAAATAAATGACTTCATTATTTACGTAGCTTCACAAAATTCTGCGAAATATTAAAAAAAATTCCGGTACCGGGAATCGAACCCGAGCCTCCTGGGTGAGAGCCAGGTATCCTAGCCACTAGACCATACCGGAGTGTGAGAAGTTGTATTGTTACAAACCATCACTCTTGTCCAATATTTTCATTAAAGTGTTATAAATAATTTTAGAATTTATAAAAAAAAAATTATTTTTATAAAATATTAAAATATTCTTAAAAATAGAACTATAAAATATATTCCGGTACCGGGAATCGAACCCGAGCCTCCTGGGTGAAAGCCAGGTATCCTAGCCACTAGACCATACCGGATTACATTTAGGGATGCTCTTAAGAATATACTTCTAGCTATACAAAGATAAAACGGAGTAAAAAAATATTCCGGTACCGGGAATCGAACCCGAGCCTCCTGGGTGAAAGCCAGGTATCCTAGCCACTAGACCATACCGGATTTCGATATTCCCTTTTGACCTTACTATATACGTGGCATTGTGTAAACAATATAAACTATTTTAGTATAATTTCAGAAATTTTGTCTATTGAATAAAAAAAAACAATTAATATGAATTAATTAATTTATTTTTACTCCAAATTAATAATATTTTATTTAATTAAAATAAATTTTTTATACATATATTTCGAGCTCTTATATTTTTGTATAA
>NW_017259490.1:1834088-1880704 GCF_001594045.1 Atta colombica
TATTTATAGAGAGAGAGAGAGAGAGAGAGAGAGAGAGAGAGAGAGAGAGAGAGAGAGAGAGAGAGAGATGATATAATGTTGGTAAACTCGTAATAACTTGTTTATTTGTGTAGGCGGGTAACTCTGGCCGGATAGTTGTAATAATGCTAACAGGACAACGCGTGGAAGTAACCTGTGATCCTCAGAAGGTCACTGCCGGGGATTTATTTCAGGTAAGTTTATTGAAAAGTCAAACCGTAACTAACTTTGTTAAATTTCTATCAACAAGTAATGAAATGATATACATTTTCAAAAGATGAACAAAAACCACGATATTATTAAGATTATTACGATGAAGATTATTAAGAAAATTATTGAGACTAGACATTCTTCAAAGTTTAAAGTTCCATAATTTAAAAAATTAAAAACGCATTGATCTTAATTTGTAATTATTAAGCACTCTTCATTGACAGTCATTCGCAAATGACATTCACTTATCTGTAAATCAATCTAATGATTAATGGCCACTTCCTTCGCGTTGTCAAATTTGTACATGTAATATGTTAATCCAAAAGATAATGAAGAAATAATAAACATCATTCGTTTAAACAGTGTAATAAGCGCTAATATAAATTAATCAAATTAAATGAAATAATTCAGAAATCAATTTTCGGTGATATTCTTCAATCGTATTATCCCGTGTGTTTATCTCATGTAACTTTTTGCCTTGTAAAATTTTTTTCTGTGGAGTTACTTTTCAGAACATTAAATAAATAAACATATAAGTGAAATAAATATCGTATCTCGCGAGAGCTTCGTAAAAGAATTATTTTTCATTTGTTGGCTATGCGGAAGAATGTATTTTGCTGGTATGTATCCCAATAAAAACTCTTTAAAAAATATATTTTATCCCCCTATTCTCGAGCGGAACTCGTTCGATCGTAATGTTCGCGCGACGATGGCCTTTCAAAGCCACACTTAGGCCGCGAAAGCCAAGACGTGGCCGGTTGTTTACGAGACCACAAATTCCGACGTGAACTCGCGAGAAGTTCTGGCGAGCCGCCAAGCCTAATCATTATATACGACAGATCCACAAACCACGAGTTATGTGATCTCGACGATAAACGTATTGTGCAATTCCTTCTTCCATAAAAATCAGTGCATCAACATTTGTTCAAAACTAACATTAGACACTTTTAGAGACACTTTTCTGTAATACTACCAAATTGCCAATGAATAATTCGATCGATCAGCATTATTATTTCGAACTATTATAGGAATATTATAGTTAAAATATAAAATTATGTAAATTAAAACCATTGCGATAAACAATTGAAAACAATTGAAAACATCACTCCACTATATTAATAATTAATATTTTTTAAATTATTATACCTTATACAATGTTCTCTCTTTTTTTTATGAAACTACTAAAGCACAAAATGAAGCAAAAGAATTTTAGGATATATTACATGTATTTTTTAACATAAAATGACAAAATTATGAAAAAATTACAAATTTTTCTATATATGTATCTGAAAGCAATTCAAAAAGTTTTGCAGCAATTTAGAACCTGAGTAAAAAAATTAAGATAAAATGAGAAAATTTTTATTTAAACTATAAAATAGTATCATTAAATATAATAAATATAAATATACCGACCTTATTTAACTGTTTCATGTATATATATGTATATATATATATATGTGTGTGTGTGTGTGTGTGTGTGTGTGTGTGTGTGTGTGTGTGTGTGTGTGTGTGTGTGTGTGTGTGTGTGTGTGTGTGTGTAAAATTCATTTTTATATTGGAATTTTCAATTTCAGTCACATTTTATAGAGACTCTGATATATTCTTAATGACATTTAATTTTATTAAAAAGACGGTTTCAAGCTCGCAACTCTGTATTTTCTCCACTCAATTCGAGCTTTTGAACGTGACTGGAGTATTTTATCATGCAATTTTAATAAATGGTCGATTTAGAACGCCCAAGAGGCCGCTAAGAACTTTCAAATTCGATTACTCCTGCAGATTCACGACAATAGAAAATTACCTCTGCGGCCGAAATGCGTGTCATGTCACGCTATAATAATCTTTTAGAACAATCAAATGCACACCCATGCTCTCTGCATTTAATTGCTTGTCTCGCATAATAATTTCGCGCTGAATCGTAGTTTACGAACATCATTTTAGCATTCCCTCTCGCGTTTCTTACACATATTGCATAAGTAGAAGTAGCAAATATAGAAATATATATCAAATTTGTGCTATCAATATATGCTAGAAATTATTGTATAACAAATAATTATATTATTATTTACATTTATAAAATAATATTTATTTATATAATTACTCTTTTAGATCTGCAGTATTAAAAATACTGTGAATTAACCTAACATATATGAACTTAACTAATCTCAGATACGTATATGTGATATATACATTTTATACAATGTATATGCAAATCCTTCCAGGCTATTGTTCAAGCGGAAAGTCTCGATGAAAACTTCACTCTAGGATTGGCCGTACTACTGGCTGGAGATTTTGCGATGTTACCACCCGACACAAAATTAAATAAAGTCGCACCACCAGGATGGTTAAGTAGCGGTAAAAGCAAAAGTTTGCTGGGTCTACCGACTAGTTTCATGCTGTACCTGCGACTCCGATTCTTTCTACCATCTCTTCGTGGTACCAGGTTAGTTTGAACTAAAAATGGCACGATATATGACTCGATTAACGTTCGTATCGTTTTCAGGAGTTGGATATCGAAACATTTGCTATATCTGCAAATAAGGCGATGTATACTGGAACAACAGCTGGTATGCCCATATTCCGAATTAATCAATTTGACGGGCCTCGCACTTCAAGCTGAATTCGGGAATTACAACGCCAATGTGAGTTAATCAGTGATTTATGTAATGCACGCTATTTGAAATGAAATTACCGTCACGAAACAATCAAATGTTACAAAATAACTATTAAGTTTCAAATAATTAGGTAAAATTATGTAAAATGAAAAATTGTGACATAGATAGAAAATATTTGTGATTCTGCAAAGAATCTACGTTTCTTACATGAAATACGATTAATTTTTACTTTACAATTATAAAGTCTAAGAATTTTCATATATATGAATCCAATAATGGTCAAATTCAAAGATTTCGATGTTAAAGACTTCCTAAAATGATGAATTTTAGTAAGTAAAACTTAAGTAAGAACAGTTAAAAAAGACAAATAATTTCAGAATTAACATCTTCTATTCCACCTATCAATACTTCTTGAATTAAATGTATTATACTTCTTGAATTAAATGTATATATCTATATTATACTATAATATATAATATATACATATAACAATACTATATAATTTCCATACTGTGTGTAAATTCAATTATTAAATTATATTCAATTAGCGACACCAGAGATCAATAGTTGCATAATTCCCAAGCTTAAGTAAATAGTTGATTGTTAGAGATATTATTCTGATCTATTATGAGAGAGTTAATAACAATTCTGACATAATCCGTACTTATAAATTAGTTTCTCTGTTTCACATCAGAGCTATTGTATATTCCACAGGAGCATGGCTGTGGAGATTACTTCCTCCTCGAACACTACGTGCCGGAGTCTTTGATATTGAACGCGGACCGGCATCAATCGCAACCCTGCGTCGACGCCGATACACTTCGGGCGCAGCTACATCGCGCTCACCGCGACCGCCGTGGCTTGGACTCGAACAAAGCCGAGGAGATATTCATAACTCACGCGCAGTCCCTGGCGGATTACGGTTCGCACTACTACATTGCCACAGTAGACTCGAAGGAGTTAGAGAAACTGATGATGCGGCAGAGAAAGGGGAAAAGCATCGTGTCCGACAACCACGATGTCGTGTCGTCGCTCGATGGTGCAGGAAATCATCGTAAGGAGAAACCTGTCCGGGATATCTGCTCCACCTATGGCAGAATTGGAATTTCGCGGTTAAACTCCCGCGAAAATATGCCGACGATACCCTATTCGGACGAGCACGTGAAGAACGCAGATTTATGCCGCGACGAAACACGCAATAACAACAATAAAAATAACAATAATAATATTAATAGTGTTAACAATAATAACAGCAAAAATAGTAAAAGCAGCAAGAAAAAAACAGAGAGCAACGTGTGGCTAGCGATACATTCTCAAGGATTGAAGTTACTGGAGCGAGGGGGCGAACCAAGGGAAAGAACGGAATTGGCTCATTTTCAGTGGCGAGATGTGCAAACATTGAGTTACAGCAAGAGTTGTCTGGTGGTATACAGCAAGCTGAATGGAAAACGTTGCAAGTTCAAACTACGGATGGATCATCGAAAGTAAGTTTGCTCTAATTTCGAAGATCGATCGAACGAACAGTTTTAAATGGAACGTCGACGAATACTTCGAAAATATATATCGAGTACTTCCTTTATCGCTTACAATAACGACGTTTACATAAAGAATCTTTCTATTTTCTAGAAGTTACTTCGCTTTTAAGCTCACGTCCCTGCATCATCAGTTCTTCCTCAGACTTCGTTCGGAGCTCACGTCACTTCAAGGCCTCGCTAAAGGTACACGCTTTCCTACCGATTAAGCTTGCTGAAATGTTTAGAACTTTCCACAAAAGTTTCAAGATAAGAAACTAGCTAAATTGTAACACTTTATCGCAAGGATATTGATCTTCTTTTTTTATGGAAATCTTAAAATGTAAATATCGCGAACAATTGAATCAAAATTTTCAGCGATTATACGGACAGAGATCTTTAAAAATTTTTTTTTAATTTAATATTTTAATTGTTGCTATAATTTCTTGATTTATCGTATTTTTCCAATTTTTGTCCAATTTTTTAAATTTTCAAAGTACAATTAATGTGCCCTCTAAAACTTTTAAAGTGACTTAAAGTCACTCTTAAAGATTGAAAATTGAGCTACTCTTTTTCAAGACTGGCTCAATTTTTATTCTTTAGATTCCACTCCAAAGAATTTTGTAAAATGTTATTTTCTTGAAACATTTATATAAAGATATCTAGAAAAAAATCAATCTACATCATGTTTTAGAATTTGGAGTACCCCTGAGTATGGAAGTAAAACACCATACTACACCATTAAAACCCAAGAGTCTCGATGGTAAAACTAAGATAACAATCGCGAACGTGGTTAAAGTACAGCAGAGAATAAATTATCCAATGCAACTAGAGGAATACCAAAATAAGGAGAACGAAAATCCTCAGAAAGATCCAATTGTAGTGACGGCAACGTCGAAGGACGCTGGTCGCGAACCTGTCTTTTATTCATCTGAAGAGGATGCTCTTTATGCACAAGTAAACGTGCGATTAGAACCAGAAGGTCAATCGCGAGACACAGAGGATGAATCGGAGAGAGGTTTAATGACACCGCACAAGATCTTGTTGGAATCCAAAGAAACAAAATCGGAGCATGACAAACTCTACGGCTGCCCTGGTTTAGACAGCGAGACTGAAACCGAATGTACATATTCGCTCCCAAAAGTTATGTCAAACAACATTAACCAGCTAGATAAATCTAACAATCCTGAAGAACTATACGCCGCCATTAATAAAGTTCGTCTATCAGGAAAGAAGGAGTTTCCTGTTCCGGACGAAGTTTGGAATGTGTCAGACATTAAAAAAACATTGCAAAAGGTAGTATATATCAATTATATTTTATTCATTACATTTTATCAATTACATTTTAAGATCCATATTCAAAACATGCTAACGATGTTAGCGTGAATTTAGTATACATTTATGTTACATGTTAGAAATAAAAGCAAGCATTTATCGATAAAAGCATATTCCGAATATTCAGCATATTCCTAACTATTTAAATAAAAGAAAATGTAACAAGATATTAGAGATCGATATTAGAGAAATAAAATATATATAGTCGGCTAATTAAAGTACAGCGCGGTACTTCGTGCGCAAAGTATCATATATATACTTCAGTTAAACAATAAAATTGAATTCGACTACATTTCGAGTTATCCTCAACGAAAATTTCTTTAAATCTAACGCTTCCAGATAAAGTTGTTCAATGCTATTTCTTAATCTTTCACACTAATTGGAACTTCAGATGAACATCGTTTCAAAATAGATAGCCCAACCAAAAGCGTAAGAATAAGAATTTTTTTCAGAAATAAAATAAATAAAAAACCGCATTGTATTGGATAAGCCAAGAAATAAAATTGAAAGTGGAATTTTTCAGAAATGAAATTGTTACTTTCTAACTTTCGATTCGCTTATAATTTCATTTTTTTATTTATAAAACATGACTGTGTCTTATATTTTATTTCTGAAAAAGAATTTGTACTGTTACGCTCTTGGACTATCCATTTGACCTTTTGATGGTCTTTACCCGAAATTTTAATCAATATAAAAGATTAGGAATTATATTGAAGTAGCGTTCTATCTCTTTAAAAGAGTGGAATCGAAAGAAATTTCAATGAAAATGATTCGAAATGTAGCTGAAACTACTAATCCTGAGACTTACTTAACTTAAATATAAAATATGTATGCAGCTTTACGCACGAAGGATCATGCCGTACTCTCATTAATTGTAAATTTTATTGTAAATTTTATTATTGTTTACTATTCTCTCATTATTTATTAATATTCGAATCTACTATGAAACTTTCAATCTAATTATTTTCTAGATATTTATTTATTATTTCTCTATTAATAAGGCAATATTATCTATATACTATATTTTAGATGAAAGCATCTAGCTTACCGAATTATGGTGCATCGAAGCAGTCGAGTGGTCTTCGTACACCTAGCTTGCCGCGTCGATTGGGTGTGAAAATGGGTACGCGAGCGATTTACAGCAGTTTAGTTCAGAAAGATACCGCGCTTACCGACGATACGGAATCACTGTCTCTAAAATCCGATACCGAATCGTCTATTCAATCGCTATCAGCACGATCTACCGAATCACCCATGCCGGAAGCATACGTGTTGAGTAAGTAATAATATATTTTTCATAAGAATTTCTTTTATACAAATAATTATAATAATTAATGATTATAAAAATAATTTTAATTGTGTTTATATAATTAAAAATTATTTCTAACATTGTGATTAAATATTTATAGCAAGTTCTATAAGTCCAAAACGTAGGTCATTTTGATACAAAAATATTCTTATGAATTCTTGAAACTTTCAAAAACACTCTATATAATAAATTTATTTAAATAAATTAAATATTTGATTAGCTAATTCTCATTGTTGTTTATAAACAATTTTTACATTTTATTTACATTTATTATAGCATTATTTACATTTATTATAAATATCACTGTTGAGATAAAAGTTTTATAATAAAATTCACGATTATTTTTTACCTTTATAGATGCTGATATACGAACTGACGACGAAACTTTCCGGATTCCTGAAGACGAATCGATGTCTGCATCTTTAATGGCTCGTTTAGAAGAGCTGTCATTCGCCGAAGAACGAATTTTGCATACGATCAAATTGGAACGCGGCCATGGTGGTAGTATAGGTTTGCAAGTAATGGAGGGTAATGACGGTGGCGTTTATGTTCAAGCAGTTTCCGTTGGAGGATCAGCCGATATGGCCGGAAACATAAATAAAGGTTCGGAAAATGTTTATGTTACTTCAAGATAAAAGCATCTATCTGACTCGCAGTCGAGATTATAGTTAAAATGAACTGCAATGCATCATTGCAGTTAACTACAATGATAACGAATGGATAAATTGAAAAAAGACAATATAATGAGATAAATAAATAGACTTAAATTAGAAAGTAACACAAATAGATGCAAATTTAATTAGATGTACAAAATTAAAATATCGTGAATTACTTTTCTCGACAGGTGACCGGATTGTAGCAATAAATGGACAGAATCTGCTGAACCTTCGCTATGAAGATGCTCTGAAGATGCTACAGAGCTCGTCTGAAACGGTTGAGTTGGTTCTTTCGCAGACTGCTATTCGAAAAAGTGTGGAATCGAGAAACGATCAAAACCAGGGCTCTGTAGAGAACAATTACTTACAGTGAGTATTTCAGATATAATTGATTTAATAATTTACTAAAAAAAAAAACTGTAAATCTGTCTCGCAAAAAATTTATTTAACGAATAATTCGGATAAATTATGCGTAGACTGCAGCAGCAGTATTATGTTGCTTGTTCCTCTCGATTTAATAAATTAATATAACGGATTAATCATTTTTATTCCACACAAAAAAAATTTTGCTCCGTAGATTTAACTCTTTTATTCTCTATCTCGTTCGCAGTGATATCAAATTCGATGTGTCATCGGAAGCGGAAACGTCCAGCATGATGAACAAGTGGATCGTTCAGAAAACTACGGATGTAGCGTCGGTGCAGAACACTTCAAGCGCATATAGTAGTGCCGCATCCAGCGCTATGGGCAATCACAATAATACCAACAGCCTGTACATGACTGATCTCGTTGACAATAACGCACTAAAATCTGCCAGCATGCTGCTATCTATAGAAGATTTCGACATCAGTAGGACAAGTCGCCAAGTTTTTATTTAGGTAAGTGATATATCTATATACTCGCGTATTTATATATAAATTTTTGTCGACAAAAATCTTTCAACGAGTTATTACATTTTCTATTGTTATTGATTGCATATGACGGAATCTCATAGAAAATTCTATTTGCGAAAAGACTATTATCTCCACTATGCCATACATGTTGTATCGAACATACGGTAGCTTCGAGTGTAATCGAATTGTTGTTATCCGCTTAGCGAAACCCTTGTCAGAGTTACTAAAGTTCGTAACTTTTCGCTACTCTTGGTCATTTAAATTAAAAAATATTGAGAAAAGACTGCAAAAATAAGAATAATCCTTTTACTATTCAGCAAATCTAATATAATTTTACAAAATAAAGTAGAATATTTGTTGATTAAATCTGTCTCTTTAAATTGTTTAAGTAAAGTACCTATAACATATGCTTTCATACATACTTTTTATAAAATATATATACAATATATACAATATATATACAATATATCACATACTTTTTATATAATGTAATAACAACCTATTTTATACATTATATTGCAATAAAATATATTTGAATTTTTCAAGTAACATTACGTAATGTTTTCATGTCCTTGATTTTAATTACATCTAGCATGAATTTAAAACTTGGGAATTATATATGAGCATTGGTATTGACCGTGTCCTAGGAAGGGGAAATGTGTGTGTCATTTCTAAGGAATCATCTTTAGTATGTCTCGAACAGTCTGCCGTCGTGGTTATCTTCTCGTGTTTAACTTTTAGATTTAACAGTTCGTTCGCTAAGCATATATTCATCATTTGTATTATGTACAATTGTAAGAGTAACAAATGTAACAGTAATGTCATAAATAATGTATCATTTTCGAATTCTATTGAAATCTCTCATTTTTCAAAATCTTCTGTCGAAATTGAAGAATCTTTCTCTAAAATCCCAAATCTTTTTCTATGGCAGATAATGGAAATTCGGCTGAACCACCTGTGCCACCGCGACGAACGAAACGTAAAATCAAGATTGCACCGATCGAATCGTCGGTGGCGAGCAATGGTGCAATGAAAACCACGAACGACATCGCGATATCTCAGCAAAAACGTCCACCGCCGCTGCTTCTACTAGAAAAATGTCGACGAAACAATTCTGGATATGTCGAAACTCAGCCGCAATGCGACACTTCAGCAAACTGTCCAAGAGCCGACACAGAACAACATCATCGCGAGAATCGCGTCACTGCGTCGAAGATGATCGAAGTAAAGCGTCGCGATAATACGACATCCATAAGAGACAACTTGACATCAAGCAACAGCGCAAATGATGATCCAATTCCAAAGTCAATCACATCGAAATCATCTTCTCGCAATGTCGCGTCATCTAAACAGAAGGCATTCGATAAATATCCACCGCTCTTTTTCACTTTGCACGATTTCGAAAATGTAGTGTCCGATACATGGAACAGAAATGTAAGTCCTAAGAACTCGCAAAATTTACACGAGAAAGAATCGACAAAAGCGCACATATTAGATGATAGCAGTGACGTCTGTTTTCGTGTGACAACGACGAATCTTCCATTCGAAAAGTATCTAGACAAATGGAGAGATTCATTTGACAATGACTTCGCTCGGAAATTTAATGAGTGCCGATTCGAAAGTAGCATGAACAAAAACGAAGTAAGTGATAAGAGATCGTTTGATTATAATAATGTTTTCGATAATAATGACGAATCGAAATGTCGTGTAGGTACGAAAGTACGATTCATGATCGAATCACCAAGTTCTTCTCTATCCAAACGCGATTCTAATGTAAAAATTAGTGTGCCGTGTGACAATTCGCAGAGTCACGAATCCATTCTCAACAATGAACAAGCCAGCGAACAAAGCACCGTTTCTTCCGTGAAACTGACTGAAATCCGAGAGGAATTCGCAGATGTAAAAGATTGGTGCGGCAATGCACGAGATAAATCATACACGTCGAGTGTCGACAAAAGAAATTCCGCGAAAACGGGAAAAGACGATCCTTTTATAATGGAGGTAAACGAGGTTGACGTGAAATTAAAGGCGATTCCGCAAAGGTATTGTAACGATAGAAATAATGATGTTAATTGCGAGAAAATTCGGGAGGAAGATTTCGATTTGATACCTCGGAACGTGCAAGCTAGCGAGGAAATTTTCCAATCTGAGAAAGAAAACATAATAACGGGGAAAACTACTGCAAGCGATGTAAAACAGATGGATCGAAGTAATACTTCTTCAGGAGTCGTGAACGTGATAGATAACAGTTTAGAAATAGCCAACAGAATTGAAAAAGAGACAAAAATAACATACCGAGAAGAGAAAATGTTTTTGAAAAAAAGTAGCAATGACATCAAAGGGAAGTGTGTTGCCAAGAATGAAAAATTATTGTTCAATGAGTCATCTCAAAACGAACATGATGACAATGGTGAATCAAGCAAGAACATTTCCACTGATAATCTTATAAACAAGTCGGATAAAATCGAACAAACTCGATTACTTGAAGAGAATAAGAAAAAAAGTAATTTTTCCGAGAATAACCATGATACAGTTTTGCCGAAAGATATTTTCGCGAAGAGTGTTCCCGTGAAAGTTAAGCCAAATTCTTTTTTGGAAATTATGTTATCTGATGATTCAACAGATATCTCAATGAATTATGCGGCAATTTCTGTAACTTCAAGCATGGATAAAGAATTAAGCACGACTAATAAATCACCAAATAAAATCCGGAAATTAAATGCAGATTTTACGATGGAAAACGAACATTCGCGTGATTTCTGTAATGCGACAAAAATGGATACGAAGAAGCAAAACATTTTTAACAACTCCAACGAAATGGAAGAAAAGATTGTCAAGATTTTGAATGTAAAATCAATGCAATCAGAAAATAAAAGTGTCAGAGATGTAAAAAATGACGTGTTGAATGAGCTTCTTTGCAATTTTAATAATATAAAATTAAAAATAGTGAGTCCCGAAAATAAGAAATTAGCAACAAAGATAGATGAGAAGATATCATGCCGGATCAATAGTAGAATTTCCAAAGAAAAAGAGAACACATCTAAATCATTTGAAAAATCTCAAAACGAGACTTGCAGCGTTCTTTTAAATACGAAAATTACTAATATAAATAACGATACACCAACCGTTGAGAAAATGATAAAAGAAGAAAATATTATGAAAATAAACATCGAGGAAAAGCCTCAAAATCTCAAAAATGACATTCCAACGATTAGTGAAAAAATTATAAAAAATGAAAATATTGAGATTAAAAATCATAATAAATCCTGCGATATCAAACATAAAGTTGCAAACATAAAAGATAACTCCAAAATGATGATCAGCAAAAATTCTTTGAATATTAAATCAGAAAAGATCAATATAAAGACAAACATTAAGAAAACATCGGAACCCATAAAAAATACGGTTGAGAATGCCAATCGAGAGCTTAAAAAATTACGAGATATTCATATTCCTAAGACGATACTTAAGAAAACTAATATTGAGCGCGAGCGACATAAAGAGAACGAATCCCAAAAGAGAATTCCCATTGGAGCACCTACGACGATGAACAGGATTTTCGACAGTAGAGAATTGAAGGCGATCGCAGATGCATCGCGCAAGAACAGTCTGAAAAACGACAGGAAGCGCGAAAGAGCTTCGAGAGAGATTCATACTCGCGGTAAAGAAAAGACTGACGAAGATCGAAGAAGGATCACGAATCGGTCGGCATTAGTATTAGTAGAGGATACGATGAGTAGCGGCGATAAGTGTGCCATAGCTAAGAAAATTACTTCCGTAAATCCTTATAATAATAATGACAATAACAGGGCCGTAACACCCGTAGCTAACGTAAGTAACGACCAATCGTTTCGCGACGTTGTAACGATAACCCCGGGTAAAGTTAGGAGTTTTGTTAAGTATTACGAGATTCGGTGCGACGCGACGACCGTCGAGAAACATTCTAAAATTAACGATAGGGAGAAAGTAGCTAGGCGTAAGTTCATGAAAAGCCAAGCGGTGCCCCTTGCTGCGAGAAACTTGCAGCGGCCGGAAATAATAACGAAGAAAAAGGAAATGAAAGACGGAGGCAGGAGTGTTAAATCAAATGATTGCAACCTTCCCGGAACGTCTAACAAAACTCAACCTTCGACGTTTGTCCCGAGAGTCCCGAAAAATTCTTTTCACAATCCAATTTATAAAACAATAAAAATAGGATCGAAAATGGAGGAGTATGAAAAGAATGGCTCGCACATATTCGATAAGGAGACACGTGCGCCGTTCACTAAGACCGCGAAAAAGTCGGTACAGTTCCTGGGCGGCTACACCGTAATTCATTCAGAAAATTTTGGCAAAGACGAATCCGCAGGGATCATTGTAGATTCCGATACAAATACAAACTTGAAAAAGAGGAGAGCTCCTGGAATACCGCTCTTGCAGGATTTTAATGATCAGAAACTTGTCCGCGAAATCGCAAAATCGGAGAAACCGTTGTACGTCGGAGAAGGTACCCTCCGACTACGAAAAGCCGTGACTCAGGTCAGTAAAACGAAATTTAAGTTATATTTTTTAATAAATCATTTCTAATAGTAATGACACTAGTTTAAAAAAAAAATTTTTTTTTTCTAATTACTAAACCAGAGTGTTTTTTATTCTGGATACAATGCCACGAAATTTCATCAGCACGTCAGATTTTCGAAACAAATGAGGTTTAATGATTTTCGTCAGGTCTAATCCTTCGTCATATACATATATAACTTGGCTAAAAAGTAAAATACTGAAATTTAAAAAATATTTTATAGAGAAAATGAATACATTCGTGATTTCTGATTAGAATTTTAAGATAATGTTAACCTTTTTTATAAAAATAATGACAAAAAATTCATTTTTTTGCATATTAAATCTTAATTATTTCAAAAGCCTAACGTGTTGAGAAAATTTAGCTTGTGACAGCGTGTTTCAGCATTCAAAATTAAATTATAAGAGACATATTGTCTACTTCAATGTACTTGTTACTGTAAATTAGTTATTATACCGTTTACATTTTTTGTACTTCTCAATCACATATTACATTTTGTAAATCCTTCTAATTAGAAATTCTTGAATACATATTTTATTAAATACAATACTTTTATAATACTTTCTTAAATTTACTAAGCTTTAAATTAAAGTTTTATTGAAATAAATAAATAAAATTTAAATTAAAAAATAAATTCATATTATTATATCTGAAAAATAAATTGTTTGTTTTTTTCTTTTTCAGATACATGCAGTAACAGATCACGTGCAGAATTCAGGTATTAATCGTTTCGTTTTAAAACCAGAAACCCCACAGCTCGTATTTTACTGTACTATATAGATAACACACGTAGCCTTTACGAGTCGTCGTTGCTCCGAGTCTCAAAGAAATTGTACCGCGTGAATCCTTGCGTAAGCATTTTGATTTTCGCTACCAACCGAAGAATAGATTTTACGCTGCTTAATGTCTGCTAAAAAGTAATTTCTGTCTGTTAATGTGCACCGCGTGTACATAAGCTCTGCATACAGATTTAGATTTAAATTTTATCTCGAAGATAAAGTCCGATTTTTTTAATACAAAAAATTAACACCTCTTTATTCTTTACATACCGCTATAAAACTCTAATTTTTTATTTATATCGTAAATTTATTATAAGAACTTTAAACCTTCAAGAGAAAGAATAGCATTGATGTATCTATTAAAACTATTTATTTAACTAAATAGTGTTTCAATAAGTGAAATACACTACATGCATAAATCCAATAAGCCGGTTACGCACATTCCGATAAAAGCAACGATTGGATTTGAATGACCAAATTTCCCGTGTGCTCCAAAAGGATTTGAGGACAACAATGAATCGCTCGGCAAACAGACCGCTATTCTAGTTCGAGTGCTTTAACTGCAATGTGATCTGGATATTCTCAGCCGTGAACGAATTTGGTCGATTTATGGAAAGATATTTACGCGATGGAAAGATATTTTCTTTTCCGCTAAGCAATTGTTCGGTCTGTAACTCGTAAAATACTCTATATTTCTTCGACACAATTTCTTTTTTCTTTTTTAAATTTTATTTTGTAACCTAGTACGGAATTATTTTTAATATATTGGGGAAATTTTTATACGTGTATAAGATCCTTATTATTTTTATGATTACGTTAAAAAAATTAATTCAATGCTATAACAAAAGCAAATACAATAAATAATGGCTACATAGTAATAATAAAAGAAAGAATCTTAAAATTGTCTTGAACGTATACAATGTATACATTAGTCGCGTGTCGTAACATATAATATTGTTTTAACTAAATAATATTAAAAAATGGACTTTTGTTAAATGATGTATTCAAGATAAAATTGTGAGTATACTACTACTTGAGATTAAAAATGAAGAAAACTATTACGTGTAGAAGGAGCATGTGTACGATTATACAGAAACTAAAAATTCATCTCGCGTAGATCTATTCTTCCCTTGGGAGCTCCGTATATCGTTAGCTTTGAGCACTGTGAATATTTTAGATACATATTTCTAAGAGGATTGCTTGTAGCTCTGTTATTGTCGAGATCTTCCCTGTAAGTTTTCGACGACACGGTGTATCGGGAAAATCGCGCGTATCTCATTCCTCTAATTTACGTGGATAGAATAGCAGCGAAATCACTTGTTGCACTATTTATATTGCGCGCGTGTGTCTCGGCTCATTTAGTACAGACTGGTCCAGGCTAGGATTCAAGACTGGTTTCAGGATTAACTTAAGTCTGAACATGACTAGATTTAATACACTTGCAAATACAAAGCGCCGCAAAAAGTAACTTTCGTTGACATCAGTTTAATATAAGCTGTACTATATTTCTTTTCTCTCTTTCTCTCTTTCTCTCTCTCTCTCTCTCCCCCCCCCCTCCCTCTCTCTCTCTTTCTCTCTCTCAAGTTATTTAAATAAAATAATCATCATAGACTAAGAAATAATATGATTAATTTATAAAAACGCGCAATATTAAATGTTTCCTGCAATAACGAATATTTTATCTTATTAAAAACTAAACTATATAATAGAACTGATCCTCTTTTGAATTTGTTTTTTAATAAATTTGATATAACAATATTGTAATATAAACTACTTATTATGATTATGTAAAATCTTCTTTTATCAAGTACTTATCTGATCAGCTATACACACAATAAGGATTCAGAGCGTCACGAAAGTACTTTTTACGATGATGCTATAATGATATAGTGATTTTCTTTAAAAAAAAAAACGTGCAATTTCACAATAAACGAGACGTAACGCGCCTATAATTATATAATTGTAGTTCTGTTGACTTATTGTAAGTATTATGATTTATTATACGGGCGAGTGCATCTGCATTATGCGAATTAAAAGTGACGTATCTCAGTTAGCCATACTAGAAAGAATGCTTATTGTACTATTTAGTATTATTATATGCATATACATATACTTGCTATGCGTATTATTATCATATATAACTACATGTAATAAATGTAAGTACATATTATTACAGTGATGATTCTGTAAAATGCTATGTGAGTAATCTCTCCGTTGAATATGTGTATTACGTACATTTTATAACGTTAATTGAAGTATAGATAAATTGATTCAAGTGCAGACTCCGTGTACGTGCATTTTGAAAAAAAATGCATTTTCTGTCTCGGAGAAAGCAACACATTTTTAGAACAGCGGTTCCTTTTTAACGACATTTTCATAGTACATCAGACAGTGATATACAATAACAATTAATTTTAATATAACGACTGAAGTTGATTATTTTAGTTTACATTGATAGCATCCTAAAGAGGAGGCTGCGCTTTAAATTATTTCTAATAAGTGAATCCAATATTTACAATAAATTTCTTTATTAGCAAATCGTGACAACTAAGATGTCACGTGCAGAGAATATCCTGTACATTCAATATCTAATGAAAAGAATTAGGATACTTGTTAGAAGTAACGTATAGAAAGAATAAAAATGATCATAAAAAAGAGTAATCTAGAACAATTTCATCGTTCTTTTCCCTGAATGCGTTTTTAGGTAGAGAAAGGACATTAATAGTATTTTATAATATATTTAGGAGAGATTTATATATAAATGATAAAAAAAAAACCACAAATGCCAATTTTCATGCTTGGCTATACGTGGTAATGCAATTTGTTGTCGAACTACTACAACTCTCGTTTATATTCGTTCAGATAGATGTAATTTCCAGTACTGTACGTTTATATTTCCGCTGAATGCTAAAATAAATTATTATTTTTTATGCTGTATAAAAATTTTTCTATCATTCGCCGGTCCTATCATAAATTCATTGTTGCTTAAGATAAAAAAAAATTTACTCTTGTTATTCTTTCAGGACATAATATTTATAAACTTTATATTTTGTGTTATATTTTATTATTAATTTATAATTTTATTATTAATATTAAAAACAACTTTATTATTAAAAGTACATATTTCAAATTAATCCATTCGTATCTAATAAAATATGCATTTATATTATATCGTAATTAAAAATAGCATAAAGATATATGTTCTTTCCTGCTAAAATCTGCATTTTGCTCAGAAATATATGCCTCAATGCAATACGGGTAAAAATAATCTCTGAAGATGACTAAGGTGACAATTTCTGGCAATTATATATCCTCTTGACTCATCCCTCTCAAGTTATATAAGCGTGCCGCTTAACGGCAGACTGCGGCTAATCGGTTAATGACACGCAATGAACTTTACCTCAACGCAAATATAGAGAGATCGCGCAATTTCTATTCTATCTCTATTAATGTCAATCATCGATTTCTACGTACTCAAATCAAGATAAGGCGATCCGAATCGCAATTACACGAGACGAATTTGGTTCGGCGTGTCGATCAACGAGCACATAGATTTCCAAAAGAATGTATATGGCGTGTTTCCTTATCCGAATTTAGCGCGACGCGAGAACTCTCTACGATATCGAGGGCGCGTTGAGTAAAAATAAAGAGCCTGTTACGAGTAACCGAGCAACGCGTGAACCAGTTTGATGCGGTCACGGCATGCGAATCAGCGTCGAGCATGCACGATCGTAAAAGGATACTAGCCAATTTTTTATTCATGATGCCTGACATTGCACATTTCTCTATCGCTGAAATATATTCTTCGCTTCGCGAGAGCGATTCACTTCACGAAGAGATAGAGTACAGAGACACGCGCACCTGGAAGGATATGCATTCCTCAGTTAAATATTCTTCGTTGTCGTATGTAAAATATGAAATGCAACTCGCGAATCGCAGAGAATACGCATACCTAAGGAGTATTATGCGAATCTGGAAATATTATGCTAATCCGAAACTTCGACTGGAGCGAACTCTGCTTACCAGAATTGCGTCACGTTGCACAATGTAAATTTGAAAAAAGTTTAAATATTTTTGAGTTAACGAGAGAACACGAAACTTTTATTCAGAGTGATTTCTGCTACAATGTCCAATTTTATGATAGCTGTTGTCATTGATTTTGATGTGTGTAAAAAAAAAGAGACATGAAGAGTGTACAAAATTGACATAGTTAGGACAGTCTAATCCTGTACACACTTGCGATAGATGTATGCATTTATGTTCATCGACCCTGCCCACGATCGATCGTAAACAAATTTCTCGCGGGGCATTGATCCATTCTTGAGGTGCATCCATCTTCGATCACAGTTGTTGGCTGACATCACCGTCTTAATCGATCTGCGTTTGGCAGCAAATGTATATACAGGGTGTCTCGAAATAACCATTTCTTTTATCTGAATTCTTATAAATTTTCGACTTTAATCAAAGTTAATTCGAAGTTATTATGTAAAAAGTAAGGTTTTTTAATTTGCACCGCAAAATTTCATCATTTATTTACAACATCATTTGTCAGTTATTAATTTCTCAACATTTTGACGCAAAACAAAATTCACTTGAATAATTATTCTCTAAATCTGAGTCAGTGGATAATCTACTGAAATAACATATTTGGTAATGAATTATCAGCATATCATATTAGCACATTCAGCATTGGATAATCAGTGAAATTCGTCAAAGAAAAGAAATTTGAGCAACATATAGTTAAAATACTGCATGTTCTAACACATTGTAATTCCAATCTTACAATACTATATACTATATACAATATACATTGAATGCGCTACATTTATACAGTGAAGCAAGATTCGTTAAAGGTTAGGAATATCACATTTTATTCATTAATTAACAATGGCATATTGTGATCATTCTGAATCAGTGATTATCCACTGATTCAAATTTAGAGAGTAGAGTTTATAAATAAAAGAAATAACAAATACTGAAGCAAATCTAAGATTCGTATTAGAACGCAATATTATTAAGAATTTAAGCTGTTTGCATAAATATAGTTTTTAAACTCGTAAATTTAAAAAATTAATTTTATATTTATATATACGTTCCAGCAGAACGTATTTTTACAACCTATTTTTTATCTCACTGATTCATAGAATCACTTATAAATTATTTAACTTATTTCCATCTTTAAAAATAATATTTTTTTACAATATAAATATTGCTTAGTAACATAAGAACATTTACTTTATCTTCAGAATAATATAGTGAAGAATAATAATGAAGAATAATAGATGTACAGTAATATGTACACAAGATATTAAATTTACATAATTATCTGCAAGAGTTAACAATGTCTGAATCCGCGCACACGCAAGAAAGCTTTACAATTCCTTTAAATAATATCGTTTAAGAGCTCCTTTGCAAAGTTATATTTTTCATTACGGTTTCTTCTTAATAACTTTAATTCCTTTATATACCAAACAAAATCTGCGTTGGTTCACTAATACGAAACGAAATGAACGAAATACGATTCGGTTTGTCTGATACGCCCACGTATTCTAAATGCTCGTGCACGCACCTGTGCGCAAGCGACGAGAACAACACAAGCGAGTCTCCGCTGATATTCGTGACACGTCCCACGTGTCGGAATTCCTGCACCCTACCCGATAGATCCCGCGGGCTTTATTTTCGGATCGGTATGACGCCACCGAGCGCGTTTACAGTAGTGCCGCGCCGCGCAGCCCCGGATCCGCTTCTCACACTGTCGATTCCTCAGTGAGGTCCGCGGCTGTCTGCCGCTCGAGTCCACGCGACGATTAATCGATATTCCCGATCGACCGATCGAAAACGCCGAACGCGGGTAGAAGCGACGACGTGAAGTCAGTGATTGATCGCGCGATTTCCGAACGAACAAACCAACTCGGCGAACGAGCTACAAAAAAAGTTCTTCTCACGTGCAATTAAATGCGCTCGATTAAAAATATTTTCTACTCTCGAAACCTTTTATGCTCAATATTCCTCGAAAGTGCATGTGTTTTCAGGAGCATTGGAAAATTGAATCTGCGATTTTCACAGCAATGCACGACGTGCTGTCGGTTAACTGACGTTTGATCTTTTTGATTGACATAAAACGCTTGAAATAAGTATGTCTCATCTTTCGCATGTGTTATTACTGGGAAAAAAAAAGTTAAAATTACCGACAAAAAAATTTTGTTAAGATTTGATTGAAGAATTACGCATCTCGCTTATATTTACATACACCGCCAAGACGTATGCACATAGATATTTAATGTTATCTGCTGCAATACAGATATACATAAACGCTCGCACGTGTGGTATCATTTCGCAAGTGCAGCGACTCGTCTTCTGCAAATTACGAGCGGTATGCAGGAACGCGCGAACGATGGATCTTCCACGAATCCTCTCGCAATGTGAGACGTGACGCGAAACTGTGTGTATGTGTGTATATGCATCCCTCCTTCTTTCTCTGTCATCACCTCGACAAACTGCGAAGAAAGAAAGTTGACTCGAGTCCCCGCCGTCGCGAATTTGACAGGCTGCCAAGTCTGCGAGGTCGCGTTACATAACGTCATGTAACGCGCGCGAACTTGGACTACGCGCCCGCGAAAGCGAACGACCGGCAACCCATCGGTCTCGCGATCATCGTCGATCATGTGATCGCGCAGCGAATGCCATAACGCGAGAGCGCATACTATACTATATGCGGCTACTGTTCGCGGTCACACGAAAAACGGGACTGCAGTTTTATCGCTAAGCGAACGACGCGACGGTCGAACGCAAACAACTTTAAATCACGCGACACAGAAATCGAAAATTGTCTAAGCATGGACATCGTGTGAAGTGTACCTATATTTTCGCTATTAGAGTGTTACTATTAAACTTTCTTTATCCACTTCTTAATGTTATTAAATAACATACAAGATTACTTCTCAGAATGTAAAATATAATTTTTATTATATTTATTATAATAATATAAGATATTTTATATCATTTTCTCTCTCTTCAGTAAAATTATTATAATATTATTATTATATAAATCGCTTCTTCATTCTAAGACTAAAATCCATTAGACGAACGCGCGATTCGACGAAACGATTCAATAATCGACGATCTTTCTCAAATCCCCATAAAACTCATCGAGACAGAAGGACCTGTTAAGAAGACCAGCGACGGCGAACCCGTTCGGAACGAGAAATTAATCGGGACGATCAGCGACCGGGCGAGCAAGCAGTTTTTCCGACAGATTATTCGAGCGAGAACGAGCAAAGAACCGGGACCATGAAGAACGCCCATCCGATCGTCAGCGCGACGACTTCCAGTCCGGTCGGTCCAGATTCCGCGGGGCTTGGCGAACCTGCGGAGCCGATTATTCGGTTAAAGCTGCAGAAACCGCTGCACTGGGAGTGGGAACTCACTACGTCCGCCGACGCGTTGCCCGTCATCCAGCTGTTGGACAAGGATGGCCGATTGCTAGTGGAGACCACCGGCCGAACAGCGCAACGGGCGAGAGGTTCCTTCAAGGAGGGCCTAAAGACTCATGAACAATATCCCGTCGATGAGTCTCGAAGCAGCTCGAAGAGCAAGGAACGAACATCCTCTCCATCGACATCTTCCGCCTCATTTATCGTGACGCCATTTCAGAGTAACCGCAATATCGACGGCTTCAGCAACAAATTCGGTACATGCAACTTTGCACCTCGGAAATCCCGAAGCGACGTTAATATTAAAGAAGGACAAAGAGGTAAAAAGAAGGTAGAAGATAGAAATAAAGAAGGAAGAAGTAAAAAGAGACACTCGTCCACCGTGGAAGATCCGACGATGAAGGCAAAGCTCGAAAGAAACATCGAAGAAGCAGCGGGATTCAAGAGGTACTCCGCCGGGGATTATCTTCGACAGCAAATCGTGAACGATTTGCGTACACGTAATACGGTCGGGAGAACTCCAGATGAGATTGCCAAGGACAGATGCAGAAAGGTCAAGGCGTACCTAAGAAGTCAGAGCGAGTCTCTGCTGAGTTTAGTTCGCGAGGAAGAATACAGTGGAAATGAAACAAAGGATACTATTGAACAAAACGAGAAGAATTTCGGAAATCATAATTTGAAAAGGAGCAATACGATCAATTCCGAAGGTAAGAATTCATATGGAGAAAATAAGAAAGTGAAGTTGTATCTGCGAACTCGAAACGCTTTAATTTCAATGGAGAATTTGACGAAGGAGAGTTCTAAACCGAATAAAGAAGATAGAATCATTCGCAAAATAAAGGATGACATGAATGAGGAGGAGCTGGTGAGAATCAGAGCGTTCCTACGCGAAAAGATACAGCGGCGGATGAATATGGAACAGGCGTGTTCAAGATTGGCTGTGCACACTGACGTTTCCGAACCAATCGAAAAAGCCGGAATCAGGAAAAGATACTCGGACTATAGTCACGAGGAAAATCAAAAGAGCTATAGGACGCGAAAAGTGCGCAGTGAGACGAGTATTTTGCGATTCAATCCCGAAGTGATCGAGAGAGAGAAACTAAAGTCCAACAGACAAACGGAAAAGGAGAAGCCAATGAACTATAGAAAATCCTCCGAGGACTCTCAGCTTCAAAGACAGTCACGTAACTATCGGCGCTCGAAGAGCGACGCTTTAGTCCAAGCTTTAGAACCGGAAAATCGATTGAAATCGCAGCTAAAGAGAGAGTCGTCAAGTCTGGACAGAAGGAAAGTCTATCGAAAAACCAAGAGCGACGTTTTGCTCGGACAAATGACGGCAATGGCGGCCAACGCAGACAGCTCTAAGGACCTCGCAAATCCCCTAAGACATATAAAGAGCCAGGAAAATGTGGAAAAGTCCTGGCGGGAATACAAAGAGCGGAAAAGGAATGAGAGACTTCGTCGCGAATCGGAAAGAGAAGTTCCTGAAGAGGACTTCATGAGCAAACCGAGATGGAAGGATCTGCAACGCGATCTCTGCTCCTCGCGCACTTGCAAGGTCTGCCAAAATTTGAGAAACTGCGTGAATCCATGTTACGATCGAAGTGAAAAGATTCGTCAGGAAAATGAAGAATTGTTGACAAAAAAAGGAGCTGTGGTGAAAATTTTCGAAGGCGATGCTTCATCGACGAATGGCAGTAGACCCGGCACCAGTTTGCAGGAAAATTACTTACTTGTCGGGCAAAAGAAAACGAACGAGCCGATCGCCAAAATTCAAGTGAAAAATCACGGGAATGACGTTAGCAGCGTGTCTGCGTTAAATGTCAATTCTCCGGATTTCGGATACAATTCGATCCCTTCGAAGAACACTTTCAAGGACTATCGAGAGTTATACACACGCTCGAACGTGAAGAAGAGCGACACCTTCAAAATCGTCGATGGAAGTGAGGATCTAGAAGAACACGCAAACGATTCTGATTCGAAGATAAACGACATCGACGGTTCCAACAGCGATTTCGGCTGTTTGAACGGCAAGACTTCCCTAATAAATAAATCGAACGAGGATATCACCAAGGATTACTTCAAGAGAGTTTACGAACTGCTAAAGAGGAGGCAAGATGAGATGAAGAAGCCAGCGAATGAAAATCACGAGTTTCTGGACTTCGATGACTCTTCGTCTTCGAATTATATTGAAGAAAAGAAGAAGTCTCGTCGCAGGAGAAAAGATGAAAGTTCACTAGGTAAGATATCTTGTGCGAAATTTTAATATATAGTAATAATTATAATCAATAATTTTTAATTCTAAATTGATAAAATAATTTACATCAATTACCGCGCAGTTATATGTTTATTGATCATCGCCTGATTGTGCTGATCGATAACTAGCAAGTCCATTTGAATAATCATATTAAATGTAAATATGATAAATTATATGTAACAATTATTACGTAATCTATACAAATAATGTTCAATAATCATTATGCAATCATCGATTTTAGCATTAAGTATATATCATGTTAAAATCTAATGATTTTTATTTTTATAATTTCTTATAAATTGTTTTTCATAATTCCTCAAGTTTCGATATATATTCAATTATAAGTAGAAATTAGATAAATCAAAAATAAATCAAAGAATAAAAAAATAAATCTATTTTCAGTTGAAACAAATCTTAATAATATTCATATGCAAAATTTTGCAAATACATTTTTCAGTTTTATAAACTACATCAATTTAGTTTATCTCAATCGCAAAAGCTAAAATATTAATATCTCAAAATATCTTAGATTGATCATCACTTTAACAATGATGCTAATAAACATCCGAAAAATATGTAAAGTATACAGATGTAATATGAAGAATTTCGTAATAGGTATATGTTTCTATTAAAAAGTATAAATTAAAAAAAGCAATAAAGAAATGTGAAGTTTGCAAAGGAAAGCCTCGGATAAACGCAATTCGGAAAATACTGAAACTCAGACAAAACAGTAATTACTAGCGATGCCTAAGAACTTTAATTTATGTTGTCCATAATATACATAACCAACTCCCCCTAGAATGATACCCCCGTCCGATACCGCTTTCGTGCCGCTTGCTGATGTGAAAAGTTCTGTCATGAACATACGCTCGTCTTTATTATATCTACCCGTATTTCATTGTGTTTCAAAAATATTTAATATTCAAGTATCAAAGTATCAAAGTTTTCACATCTTATCAGGCTAAATTGCATGTTATCAAATCATTTAACAACAATTTTAATATAATACTTCATGCAAAAAAAAATGAAAAAAAAATGTATATATTATTTCGTGTGATAAATAAGAATATATGTGAATATATGTGAAATATTTCTCGAATGCATATTTTATAATAATTTTTTGTTTATTCTTATTTGATTTAACTCAACATCTAAATATCTCTCAAATTTAATGGCAGTTTAATTTTCCTCCTTTTGACATGATTTCACACAATGGTAAACTCTTTTTGCTTTCGTTGCATTTTCTTACAATTTTCAACTGTTTCCAACTGTTCGCCTCTGGTCTTCCAATATCCCGTTCTGTCGACCCTTCAAACTTTTCAAGAGATCTTCCCTTCTTTCGCGTCGATTCTCGTTGGATAATTAAATTTACGTGAATAGGTATAGTAATTTTTAGGACAAAATTGCGAGAAATATTGAGAAAACAAAATTCCTCATCATAATTATATTCATAAATTCGCATTTACATATGTTATGTGGAAAATATTCAGCTGAACTGTTCTAGCGAAAAAATGCTGAAAATAACTTCAGAACAGCACTTCTCAATTCGATTCAGAAAAAGTTTTGAATTTTTGATAATTTAAATGTCAGAGCTCTGTTATATGTTCGATGAAATTGACCAACGGTTAACTTGTATGAATTATAAAGCACGACTTCTGTTCTCGGGCAGTCGGATGAAAATCCAACCTCGACAGAAAAATATTGGGCAGACCTACGAGAGTCCCCGAAAACTCCTCTCGAGCATTGTCAATTCTCAGAAGCTTTACGTAAACTTCGAGAGTTTCGGCTTAAAGGCTTGGCGAGCCCTTCCCTTAGGGTTTGCAAAAATCACGAAGAAATCTCTCGCACACTCTGACCCGTTCACCTCTTTCGAGAGGTTACCCTGTTATTATAAGGAAAAAATAAGACGTGGATGTGATCTTTTGACCTACAGGCCGCTTTGAATTTCAATCTAAATATGGTGCAGCTGCTCCACCAGCGTTGTTCTCTCACGAGATAAATATTTCAATTTACGCTCACCTACAAGAGATGCAATTTATTATCTTTTATTGGAAGATTGCTATGCGAAGTTCTCACAATTATTCCTTCAACGCAAGCCTTCCGCCCACTTCGGCCGTTTGATAATCCCCAACGCATCAATTATGTTTCTGTGATAATATCGAAAATCTCACAATGTAAAAAGAGAGTATTCTTCTAATAAAATTATATAAAAATTGCAAATTCGCGTTTCTCAATATCAATAGACTCAATTAATTTCATTAATGTAAAAAATATGCGATATTAAAGTTAAAAATCTTGCCTAGAGGCCCATAGCGTAAATTACTGCATATACTTAATTTGATTATTAATTAATACATATTTAAACAGAGAACGAGAGAATTATTGTGTAAATTAATGACAATTGTACTGCTGCTATAGTTTAACACCAATCTGATATGTTAATAAACCAATAACACTCTGGAATGCAATTAATATAAATTGCGTAACAAATTGAATAACCTTTTCCTGTTTCGGGAAAATTATTATGAATAGAAATTCCGATGTGTTGATTAAATAATCGCAGTAATCTCTGAACATTTGCATACATAACTAAAAAAAATTAGAAACGAGAAAACGTCCGGTGATCGCTAATTCAAGATAGAATTCCTGTTCTTCCTTCCGGCCACATGACGTCATAGGGCGATCCGCGCTCAGAGCGCGGGCAAAGCGGAAGTTAGCACGCACATGGTGCTTCCTCTCGCAAGAAGCGCCGCAAGAAATGAGAATTCCCGAGCGAGAAATTTACAGCCGGTAGAACAAACGCGTTACGCCGGAAATCACGTATGCCTGTTTCTGGAAATGCTCGTGGAGATTCGAGACGCTGACGATCGAACGCCGTGTTTCTGATCGTGCGCACGTGATAACACGATCGTAATCTAGTAATTTATTAGTTTGAAAATTTATTGCATTAAAATATTATATCGTTATCCGCAAATATGTGTAAGCCAATCTTATCGGTCAATTTTAGTTTCGCTACAGTTTTTTAAATCTGTGTACGTAGTCATTTCTAATTATCATGAGTAACATTAATAATTTAATTTAACATTGCATAATGATATACTGTATATAGTTGCAATTTAGTATTATAATAATATCGTGGTATACTATAGAATATAAGAAGACAAAGTTGGTAATATGGGTCCATCTAAAATTATTGTTATATAATTAACATCATCTCTTGCAAAAAGTTTTTAATTTATTTTGAGACAGATATCAAAATTGTAAAATAATTGCTACCACTAGTATGATCTTTGATATATTACGATAATTGATATATTACGAGGTATATCAGAATTTTTTCATATTTAATTTTTAATATAATATGGTTTAAAGTTTGTAAGTAATTAGTACCCTTAATTAATTATTATTAAAATTTTATTTTTCTATTTTGAGAAGATAAGCTTCACTAATTGTACTTTCGCTGGGACATAATTAAATGTAAATTTTGGCTTCTATGTATATTGGACTTTCTAATTAGGAATAATATAAGTTTCGAAATTTTTAATAAAAAACATTATCTAGATTGTTTTTCGTTAAAAAAATCTTTGTAATTATAATAATATTTTAAAATAGTTTTAAAAAGTTTGTAAAGGAACCTATGAAGCGGAAAAGATAAACGTTTATGATAAACATTTACAAGGATAGGATTAAAAATATTGTTAAAATAACATATTCATGAAAGGAAAATTATAATAATATTTCAAAATTTTCTATGAATTCAAGCTATTTGAATTTTATAGACTTGAAGAAACCAGATTTGTAAAAGTATAGTAAGAAGCCACTTCACCATCACATTCAGATAATTAATCATAATGTCTCTTCGTCTAAATAATTTTTCCCATTTTGTGAACAGTCTTAATCATTTTAATTTGTGTTTTATATTAAATTTAAATTATAATAAATAATTGTTTGCTATATTCATTGATTTGAATAAACTAAAAATAAAACAGCATCCAAAAAAAAAATGAGAACCCACATCACTTTTTTTTCTAATAATTTTTTCAATCAACAAATTGCTCGCAGCGTATTTCCATCGGCATAGTTGCCCCGATAACCGTATATCGAAAATTGCTCTCATTATACGGGAATTTACTCGCACTCTCAATAGCTCTCGGGAGTTTGCAAACATCGAAAATTACTCACATCAATGACTCGCGCAAAATGGAAATGGTTGACGTTTTCGACAACTTGTGATGTACCTGCTATACGTGAATCGAGAATATAATAGTGGTCAAAAAATTCGCGAGAAGTTAATTGCGAGAGAGAATGAAAAAGAAAGAATAAGCGAGCCGTATAATTTTCAGGTAGCAGGATGACATGCAGATTTGTGTGCGTGTACCGAAAAGTACCAGTCTGTGTTCGGTACTTTTCTTGTGACAGGCTTTCAGCCAAAAAGGATTAGTGCCGCGCCGTCGCAAAAATGCAATAGCAGTTGCAACGTTGCTACAAATCTTTTTATTTTTATCTCGCATTTCTACAATCTGTTCATTCGTCTCATCATCCTCAGCTTGAATTTTTGCGTCTATTATATTTCCACGCTCTCCAATCATTGTCATTTCGCATCGAGGATGATTCGATTGCATTATTCTATCCTTCTCATTATTCTATACAAAAATGTATTCAAATGTATTTATTATCTACAAGCCGCATTCACTATCATATCAAATAAATATTCAGAATGCATATAATATATAATATATTGGTCTGCCTTTTTGATAAATACACAATAAATCCAGTAAAATAATAAAATTTCTGTAAGGATATATGTTATTGTTAAAAAATGATATTTAAATTTTTTTTTCAAATAAAAAACACGGAAAAAATGATTTCGCTATAATTTAAATATTTAGCTAAATAGAGAACTAAAAATAATTTTGTTGAACTATCAAAATAATTATGCAGAACATTTAAGCTGCCTATTGGAATATTAAAATTTTTTGCAGCATTGCTCATTATGCTAGAATTTCCTAATTATTTTGATGATCCAACAAAATTATTTTCGGATCTGTATTTAGCTAAATTTTTAGATATCTGAGCAAAATCGTTCTTTCCGTATAAAATCAATATATAATGAAATTACTTTCCTATAAACTATTTTCACAAAAGTTTAATGAAGAACGTGAGAATGTAAAATAAATATCCAATAAACGTTATCACTCATAGGTTTCCCGCCAAACGACTCACTCTGAAATAATTTCGCATAAAATAATTTCCATGAAATACAACTTTAACATTTTCGTTATGTTTATAGCTTTGATTTTCTTGTTATCAACTTATAAAAGTCCATTTAATGCGAATATGAAAATACGGTGTTGTTTTATATAGAACGACAAAAGATATATTTCGTGCGTCGTTGGCCTTCGTTCAAAACGATTCAAAACTATGTGCGATGGAGCAAGTGCCTAAACGAACTTGTTGCTAGATGCGAAACGTTATGTTTAACGATGGCAAATAGACAATTGGCTGACACCGTGCGTGATAAATCACATCCTTTTATGTTTCAATATATAATTATCCAACGCATGATATATAACAAAAAAATGTTATACGATGCCCGGGAGCATGACCAAATTCGAGATTCAATTTTATACATCTTAGTCATATTTGTCAGTTTTCGTGATATAATTGTAAAAAAGTTAATGCAAGTGAAATCGAAATTATAAAAATTTGTCATTTTTTTTTTATTTCGTAGACGTATGGCACAGAGCTTACATCAAAGAGCTTCCCACGGGATAAAAAAAGCATTAATGATTTCCACAATACGTTCTTTGAGCAATTAAATTATTAAAGTATTCTTGTGCATTACCGTATATATAAACGATATTTATTACGCAGAAATACAACGATGAAACATAAAGGTGTTAACTGGATTAATGTTTGCTAAATTGAGACGCGCAACATACGACACTATTATATGATTCAAAGACAAAAATTCTTCAATTTAATAATAAACATTCTATTTAGGATAAATAATATAATATTTTGATAAATAATATAATATTGATAATATAATATTTTCGTTTGTTTATTATAAATCTCAAATTTTTATCAACCTTACCTCTTCAATATAGAAATTCATTAGATTTTGCATCGAGGAGACTGTTTCATGAGAATGTAACGTTTCTCAGTCCTTAATTGTAGATGACCTTTTAATAATGGAAACGACAAAGTTTCGTTGAGATCCATTGGCGGAAAGTTGTTTAAGCTCGTATCAAAGTTCAATTACGCTTGATGCAAAAGTTCTATTAAAAATTGTGAAATTACATTATCATTGCCAAATTTTCTTACTCGATGCCTTACATTGCATTTTTAACTCAAGATACGTAAAAGATGACATATCCATGTACACTTTCAAGAAAGTAATTTTCTAAATACAATTTCGCCGAACTGTCACTCTTTCTAACCTCCTTTTCGTTATTTGCAACGTTTCGTTATTTGTTAAAATGTAAATTATTTATTATACATTATTTCAGAATCTTCTAGCCACAAAATGTACATAATATTTTCATTCCTTGCACGTTCTTAATCCTTTACAACCTTGTCTGATACTGTTAAAAATGATTCAAACTTTTACTTCATATTCAAATTTTCCGAAATAATTTTTTATAAAGATCTTTTATAGACTATTTTAAAAAATGTAAAAGTTTTAAAAATAAAACGAAAGTCGAAAACATAAAGATTATTTTTTTTCTATTATTAATCGTATTGAAAAAGAACTTTTTTAAAAGATTACTCCATTTCCATAGTAAATTAAGGGAAAAAATATCATACGCTACATAGAAGCCACAAAACTTTTTTTTGGTTGAACATCGATTTGGGTATACTGGATTGTACAGTCGCACTGTGAAAAATTGAAATGCCCCACGTGGAGCTGTTACACGATATTGGTTTTTCGTGTCGAAATTTAATGCGTGTTCGACCTAAATGGACGATTCTCTGCGGCAAAATAAGACAGATTGAAGACAAATGTTTTCGCACAATTACGGTCAGTACTCGCGAGATATTAAACTGTATTTGAAAAAAAAATGATATTTGAAAACAGACATCTGCTGTTTAAATAATAGAGTTTACAAGGGGAGAAAAATAACGATGAGAAGAATAACGCGGAAAACATTCACGTATCTGCTAAACTCAAATGTATAGATCGTACCGTAAACCATGTCAAATGAGTGGTTCCATTACACTGTGAGCATTCACACGTGACAATTAACGCAAACGATCGTTTGTATCGTTACTTTCCGCACCACCACGCTCGTAATTATCGTTGAATATCGTATGAATCTTGTGTAGTTATGTACACAGTAACTAAATAAACACATCGTTTTACTATCTTTGCATATGTTTTCCATTATGCCAATCAGTATTTCCAAAAGAATGCGTACGTATCTATGCATACGTTTTTTATAAAATAATTTATTATTTATATCTCGCAGGAAAACTCCCAGAACAATTCGTTATTTTCATAATTTTTCTGAGAAAAATATTATTGTAAATTGTAAATTATTACTACTAAACAAAAAACGTTACATTTCATTTCAATAAAAATATACTATATCTTGTAAATTATAGATCAAAATATTAGATATGGGAAAAAGTGGCGTTTTTCCCATTAGATGGCATTAAAAAAACGCCACGAACTTTTTCCCACACCTAATGTGTAAACCAAAAAAGTTTATATAATAGAAGTATAAAAGACTAGCATTAAGAAATTTTCTTTCAGTCATTGATTCTTTTTACATATTAATAATAAATTGACATATCTGAAAAGATTTCTCTATAAAAAAAAAAAATTAAAAGAGCAAAATCTCGTCATATCAAATTTTGGATAAACTACTCGCTAACATCTTTTGTACACACTCGAAGATGAAAAACGAATTCTTGATCACATTTGCATGAGTCGCTATGCATTTCAATATGCATGTACAAGATAAGTTCAACTTTGAAATCGAGGACGTCGCATGACGATAGGAGTTATCGATTCATTTTCTTGCTGCCGTCACACGGCATATTGTTAGCTGAAAGTTTAAAACGTCCCGTTTTAAAACGTCAGGAAAGAGAATTACGCTTTAACATACGCTCTTCGCAGATTTATTCGGCGATGGCTGCACATACATAGCTGTAATGAATCACATCGATAGAACGATTCAACGATGAATATCGTTCTCGAATAACAAAAATCACTAGAGCATGCGCAGAATGGACGTTTTATTTATGCTTTTGATCACGCTCAAATGTACATACAGTAATTATTTAGTGATAAAGCGACGTGACGTGTTTATTCCTCACATCTCTGAAATTGAACATTTGCTACGAGATTCATTCGATCAAATTGTATTGCGAGAAAAAGGGAAAATATAGAACCTGCTTTTTCAACTTATAATTTATGCTGTTGTAAATGTAATTAAACTGCCCTGGATTTTGCATTCTCGCCCGCCTGCGTAAGCGGCAACATTTCGCGGAAATATCAGATACTCGGAAAAGTGGCCAGTAATAGCAGCAGGAAAGTAGTTCAGTATCTACGAAGAAGCTCTTGGAGGAAAATAACGCCTAAATGATTACGAAATTATAAACTTGCGTTGTTTTATGAAACAATATTTCTCATAAAATACAGAATCATTATATATAACGAGCCGAAATGTGCAAGGAAATAATTCAATAAAAAACTATGGAATTTTTCATGACAATCTTTCTTACAATTAGTTATTCATGCCAAATATGCAAATATACAATTCTATTTCTATCCAGCACAGACGATGTCATCTCACAATCAGTTTTAACTTTAACAAATATTTGTTAAAGTTAAAACTGATTGTGAGATTTCAGAGAAGTTTCGAATTGATATGAAGGATTGTGAAACTAGATCATGCAATCTCGACGTGGTGCATTATCCCGATTACGTAATGCGACATCCATCGCTTTGGATAAATTGGAGGCACACGAATCCGTCCGCAAACATCGCGTAGACGTTGAAATCCAAGCCGTAAACCAAGCACTTGCAATGTTCCCAGCACCATGTTACATCACGAACACAAAATGTATTCCTACGTAACACCATGCTGCATATTTCATCAGAAAATTGCAAATACGAAATACTTAATATATTCTCTAAAATTATATATGTAAAATATTGTTATATACGTATAAGACAGATTTATATTAATGGATTGCATTATTATTGTGGATGTATTGATAACTATTATACATTTTATTTTTCAATAAAACCAGAAGAAACTTAGATATCTTTGGATGAAAAATAATATTACATCTCACAACTTTTATTTGTTTTTGTAGTATTCCGATCGTTTGAAGATTTTCAATCTTCAAACGGAATTTTCGAATATTGGAAATGGTTTCTGATCACTATCTGCAAAATGCAGTGGGTCATAAATGCTGTTCCATGTATATACATGTAACTGCTGCGAAACTCAAAGATGGTACGAAATTGCGGGATAATAGAACTTCGGAAACTGCAGCGTATAATATTCCCTCGAAAAGAGACATTGGCCTACGAGACAAGCTATAAACACAGCCATATTACACTCCGTCGAAGTCGCAAAGCTTTTATTAGCAATATACCAAAACAATGCAGAGATGATGGATACGCGAATATCCATTGGACTCTACAATACACTGTGCACACAAAGCACAAATAATATTAATAATATTGTTTATGTCAAAGGAAGTAATATATCTGCAATTATATATGATATTGTGTGATCGTTGCGTAAAATACACAAAGAGCTTTAAAATAAATCATATTAATATTTTATTTCTAATTATATTAATATTGTTTGTGGACAAAAGAGAATTTAATCATAATAAATAATAACATATAATTATATATACATAAATAATAAATTGTATATTAGTAAAATAAATTGAAAAGAAAAGGTAAAATTTATAGAAAGATACAATTTATATAGCATAATATCACGTGTAATATACAATATATTCATTAAACAAAATGAGAATTACATAATTTTAATTAAAATAATAATGATCTAATTGAAAAATGATTTATAAATATCATATATATTATACCTTCATATATGCATATAAATAATATGCATATAAATATGCATATATAAACTCTATTATTGCATTTCAACAATATGTATATGCGTTGATTAAAATTAAGACAATATTCATAGGTCATTCTTATTTCAAAATCGCCTTAAGTCTTAGGATAATTCGTTTCTAGATTGGTTATTAGAAGAAAAAATTGTATTAAATGACTAATCAGAAAATGCTTCGAAGCATCTGTTTCAAACACATATGTGTTTTAATCAAACATATATTTGTTTAAAACAGTACAGTGTTTAAAATATGTTTTAAACATTTGTTTTAAATACAACAACCTGCTCAACACACACAAAATGACATAAGCTGCATATTAGCATAGCAAGGCCGCTGATGACCAATGAGCAATCTTTATGTAAATCAACATAACATTTTTATATCGAATACTCATTGATCTGTCATACAGCTTATGTCATTTTATTTGATGGATTCTATATCTGTGACTATAGAGCTATTGCGAGTTGTATATCGATTGTACATAGGCAGAATGCCTGCATGTGTATAAAATCACATGAAACGGCAAGAAGGTTGCAAAGGGCAGTAGGAGGAATCAGGAAATTCGAGAATCAAGGAGCTACTCTTGTTACACGATGAGTCACGTCACTGAAACTGTATCCCTTTCTATCCCTTTCAAATTATACGAAACTCAGGTATGCTTAAATCGTAAAAATTCAATTTCATTCGGTCAATATAAATTAAATTTTCAACTTCTATGATGATATGATTAAAAAAACAAATTTCTGCCATTGTCGCGGCAGAAAGAAACGTTTCTTTTCGCAAATAATCACAGAAAGTAACTTGAGCGATCCGTCAAACAATTTAAAGATTCCAATCACGTTTTTTTTTTCTTTTATGAACGAAAGAGAGAAAGAAAGATATGAACGCGCTTTCCCGGGAGTGAGGAACTTCCGATAAAGAATAAAGTAGAAGTAAAATGTATCCGCCATTGGGAGATCCGAGCGAAACTTTATGTATCGAGATGAATTTCAGATACGATCCGACTGTGGCGAACTGATATTTACGACGACGTCGACGGCATCCATCTATGGCATTTTATTTCACGCAGCCAATACCTATTGTTTGCATAACGTGATATCTCAACCCCTACGATCATGAATACGTAATTTGCAAATGATCCGTCGTCAAAGCTTGGAAAACTCTATTTTCAATGGCAAACTTGATTTGCATTAAGATATCGGGATAATCCAACAAAGAGAACATTATCATCATAGCAGTTGAAGTGATTCTTTAAATTAAATGTATAATCCGCAGAATAACTAACTGTTATATACTAATATACTGTTATACTAATTGTAAAAATATCTAAAATCACTAATTAGAAAAATATATAAATAATTCAACTGAGTTTGAATAATAATAATATAAATGTAATAAATTAAAATATTTACATACTAATAAATTAAATCGAATATAATAAAAATATCAATACGAGTTAACATCAGATGTGTGTGTGTGTGTGTGTGTGTGTGTGTGTGTGTGTGTGTGTGCGTGCGTGTGTGCGTGCGTGCGTGCGCGCGTGTATGTACTTCAAATTTATACACAAAATTTATTTACATTTAAAATTTAAAATATTTACGCTTTGTTTATTTATATCTCTTAGACAATAAACTTTATATACCTACACAAATGTAATGTAAATAATATTGTGGAATTAATTTTTAGAAAATTACAAAATATCTATTATAAATATTTATAAGATTTTGAATCTTGTAGGATTAATATTTAAAATATTTTCATATATTATTATATAAATGATGCAGTATAAGACATATTATGCAATAATTATGAAACATCCAGCATGTGTTCCACATGCTAGATGTACTTAATTCTGCTTGTTTTAAATTAAAACTGTTTATTCTTTTCTTGTAAGTTTAACTTATATAACAGTTATGAATACTACACTGTTTCATTCGTCGAAGAATTGATTGTATTTGCTGTTGGAAAAGATTCTCATCGATCCAATTATTTTTCGTGGATACAATTATTTCCTTGTCGATTATCACGTATCTACACATCATTTTTCACAATTCTATCCTTCCATAAATTCACGTAAGAATGACGAGCAAATAATTCAATATATTACATCTTGCAAAATATGTTTATCGTCCCATAAAGAAATCATTTCAATCAATTTTTATTTTACCCGCCTGCATAAGACGTATCTGATAGTAGTGACACAGATTACATTTTATCTTACGATTTACAAGTAAATCTTGTCAAATACAAATAGAATCTTTTCTAGACAATAGAACGTTGTGTCAAACAGATTTTTCTAGAATTGTTCACTTTAGAAAAAAAAAAAAAAAACAAGATAGAAAAGTAATATGCAAATTTTCAGAAAAATTTCGCATTTATGGAATATCTAGAATTATTGTAAGTTTCTTTTCGATTTCAAATCGGAGATATTTTTCATCGATATGACATCAGCAATATACGGAGAAATCTCTCTGCTAGCGGTGCAGATTAAACTCGCGAGGCGTGAAGCCAAATCTTAGAGTGCGGAAACGCGCTAGAATTCTCTTATTGTTCGTAATCCTGGCCTGCCTTTTGTTCGCAAATCGAGCCAGCGGACGGACACAGACATGAGGAATGAGCACGCGGGAACGGGTCGGGAAAAGAAGATGCGAAAGACGAAAGAACTGCCGGTACACAGATCTCCCTGGTTACTGCTAGATAAATTGTAATAATCTGACAAAAGACAGATTCCCGTTGTTCCGTCCTGTGCATCAACTACATATTAATCATCACAAGATTCATTCATCTACTTGGTGATGCACGCATTGTCATTAACCGTGTTAGTTCTATACGCATTCGAATCTGCTGATTATTTCAGATGTCAGTAACCTTATCCTGACGAGGGCAACTAACTCTTGAGCTTATTATCTCAAGAAAATGTAGTCTCAAAGTGTACTCATGAAGTGTTTTGCTTTGATCTGAAGTTAACTTAAGATTAAGTCACTCATAAATTGAATTATTTAATCTATAACTTAGGAATTAACTCGCTGATTCATAATTGATTCGTAATTGTCGATAATTTACGTCAATAATTGTAGAGTCACGCGTTAGAGCGATGATGAAAAAACATCAAATGGAGGAGTGTCTCGGAGTGAGATAAAATAAAATATGTGATTACGATCGGCAAGATCCGACATGGTCGTGAGTTTATCATAAATAAATAAATTACGATTAGTCATATGATTATACTGAATGACTATTAGAGAATAATAATAGTAAATGACTTTGCTTATTGAACGATGTATTATCCACTTATACTCGATTTCTCTTTGAATGTAATTATGTAACTCGGTGTGCTCAATTTTAATGATATCTTTATTAACACTCTTTTCGATCGCGCACAGTTCTTATAGAGAATATCTGTTTTTGAGGTTAAATGCTATTCAATTATAAAAATCGAACAATTGCTAATCGGAACACTAATGGACAACTACTCGGTCAAAAATCGGTCAAAAAGTGTAACTATAATTCCTAATAATTAATATAATACAGCAATTGGCTCATTTTACTTGTTTTCACATTCTATACATTCTACTTGTATGTTATAAAGTTGACGCATGTTTACAACATTCGTGTCCTGGTGTTCTATAAACCCATATAACATATAACATCATCATCTCATCTCTACACTAAAGCGAACAATTTTATGCTAATGTTAAAACTGGTGGTTGACATAAAACATTTATTATTTATTTTTTTCATAATGCTAACAAATAAACAGGTAATGTAAAACGTAAAAAGATCTTTAAAATGCTATAAAATAAAAAAATATATTTTTTCATCAACGATTCTATAATAAAATTTAAAAGTGTTTTCATTAATGAATCATCTCAAGTAAAATTATTTCTTATTAATTCTTTATAAATTATAATATTTTTAGTATTAAATTTAATTGCATGTATTTTTAATATTGAAAGAGTTGTAAAAAAAATTTTCTCAAACGTAATCAAAAATTTCTAAATGATCATAATTCAAAAATTATTAAAATTAGAATACAATTTAAAAAATTGTGCTTAAATTTTTTATCGTCAAGTTTATCAATATTAAATAATAAATCACCTAATATTCTTGTTTTATTTTAATAAAAATTGTTTCACACAAACTAAACTAAAAAAGTTTATATTAGTATAAAAGTGATTTATATTATAATAGTGTATCGATAATTCTATTTATTTCTATATGTATAAATTGGAATAATTCCTTTCTAAATTGAAATAAATTCTCTAAGGGCGCACTCACACCTTAACAGAAAAGCATTAGCCAATCAAAACTCGGTAATCAATCATTTCGGGTTTCTGTACTGTTTATTACCAACGCGAATTCTGATTGGCCACTGCTTTTCTGTCAAGGTGTCAACGTACTCTAAGATATCGAATTCGACAAGCTTGATGTTTGCAATATCTTTTCGGAGGCCATCATTTCAAAATTCCTCGACAAGCTTTTACGTCATTCTGCGCACCGTTATCGCATCTCGAAGCACGCAATAAAGACATTTGCGAGATCAGGACGAAGAGAAAAACGATATACATATATTGATATACATATAAATAAAATATCGGACAGATGTCGGACTCGACAGGATCCGAATCACATAGATTCGGACCTGGGATAAGTCCAGGGGATGCACGTCGAGAGGTCGACCAAGGGTAGGGGGATGGCAAGCTGGTGGCTGCGGCAGCGCGGGTGAAACAGGGACAGAGATGGTGTTGGGTACCTGCACTCCAACGGCGGTTCGGTCGGTCGTTCGGTCTCGTCGGTTGAAAAGGGGCGGTCGGGTAAGTTTGCGTTGGCGCGCGACCCATCAGCCATCAGCCCATCAGTTCCTCGCGAGCCGCGAGCCGTGTCGCACCGTATCAAGTGTGAGTACGTCGCAGCTCGTCTGCTCTCGCAGTATCTCCCTTATACACCTGTCGCACCTGAATGACTCAGTTTCACATTGGTGAAATCACGCGCGTCTCTGCTCCGAAAAAATTTGCACACGCATGCTCCTCGTGACACGTTCTGATCAAGATTAAAAATAAGTCGACTCGTCGTAGACTTTCATTCATCGTCGTTCGACAATTGTCGAAATAACATAAACAGTGCGCGATAATTAATTAATTGCACTCTCTTAGGATGACTGATCTTAAAAATATTGTGCAAAATCGTGAAATTATATACGATGTATTTAATGTGACAATCTCTGTGGCTATTATTTGTAACTTGAAAAGAATTCATTCATCAGAAAATCAGGAGAGTATAAAGCTTTTAGTGGATTTATTTTAAAAACGTGGCAATGCGTCGAAACATTTGATTAAGGTCAGAATAACGCATTCTGAAGAACTCGGTGTGTGAATTGGTGAAATTGTGTATACGCACGTGCCTTCTACTCTACATGTATTTGTTAAGTTGATTAAAAAAAATTAATTAATCAATGACAGCAATTGTTATCGTTGTTTAACGTAATATTTCATGAAAAAGATTAAAGAGCAAAGACTCATTACACTGTTATCAATCTCGTTGCTCTTTTCTCTGTTAATTTTAATCGGAACAATAATTCCGAACACCAGACAACATGTAATAAATGTACGAAAATGAGTGTACAGAAACGAAACGAGATAAAATCCACTGATTAACAAATGCGCTCTTAAATTAATCGATCGCGGACGAATTTGTAATTAAGGTCGGTAAAACTGTCGACCTTGTTGGGAATTTCTACGCGTGTCAGATTATTGGGACAAACAAGTACAGAATTCTCTCGAAAGCAAAAGCACGATGTCCTTCGATCAGTGCATCCCCTCCAGCGATTCCCACATTCTGCAGCCTCGACGCAACGCGTGATTTACTCCGGGTAGGAGAATCTCACAACGAACTGTCTCTTTGTTCACGAAAGTGAACCAAAATCGAGTCCCTGAGGTTTAAACGTCAATTCGGATCCCACGATTCCAAGCCCAATAGAAACGCAGCGCGTCGACCGCCACAGTATAGTCAAGTGCATCAGCTGGCCGTTAAGCCGTTCGAATTGCTGCGAATCGCCACACGAAAAATCGTGAGTATTTTACAAGCGTTGGGTTATATATCATTCGCCAGTCTTTTCAAAGCGAAAGAACTTCCTGTCGCTTTTGTTAAATTTAATTTACTCACAGGAATCTTCTTTTTAAACATCATGCCATATCTGTAATTACGTTAACTTGTATCATTGTGAAATAATCATGACACGAAAACATTATTTTTCATAGAAATATCGGTCTCTAAAGATTTCATGAGGAAAATTTTATTCTGAGATTTTATTAGAGAAAAAATTTCTTTCCTCCATGACGATGACAAAGGAACCGCTTTAAAAATACAATAATACGATTGTCTTTTATTTACGGGTAGCCCTGGAATGAAGCAAAAATACTTCGTCATTGTACTTCCAAAGGGTCAACATAAAAACATAGCGCTGTTGGATGTACGAGTAAAATCGCGTTGATGAAAATTAATAGTTGTCAGACGTACAAGGTTTAATCATACCGCAAATTTCAACATTGAAGCGCAAGAAATTCCAGCGTTATTGCAAATAACAAATAGCAAAAGGGATTAGTTCTAGAAATGGAATGGTGTGCACGCTGATCGGTCGAATCGCACAGCGTAATTTATTTTTAGCAATGTCGTACTCTAGCAAGTAAATAATAAAGCGCTTTCATTGACCAGGTAACAAAGCGGAATCGAAAGATTCGCCTGAAATCAGAGACGGTACAAATTCGCGCACGATCGAATCTATTCTTGATCGTCCACCGTTTCCATCGTACCGTATTCTGCGGTTGCAGCGTTCTGCTTATTTTTTTTAAAGCACGTTTTAATCTCTCTTAAGAGATAAGATCTTTGTGAGATAGAAACTGAATTTTTGTAACTTTCTCAAAATTATCTTTTAAATTATCAATTTCAATGTAACGCTAACATTAACTGCAACTTAATATGTTATTAAGATCGCTGTCTCCGGTTTTATTGACGTCCAACACAATTGCATAATACTTAATGTGTATCAGTTTCTTCGTTAGCATAAAATTTTTTCTTGAAACTTCATAGTCAGTTATTTGCTCAATAAAGTGATCGGTATAACTATAAGTCTAATGTATGTCTAGGTCTCGAGTTTGCCAATCTAAAAATGAGAACTTTCCGGGTAAACATCTGACTCACATGGTTTGAACCTTTCTCAATCGCAGATAAATGTTATATTCGAAACTTTACCCGCAGAACTATACAAGTGTGACGGTACACCGATACTATTGTAACCACGAGATTTTACCGAAAACCGCATCGCGGTACAAATACTAATACTACCAAACCGAAGTTCAGAAGATCCGTTGTCGGGTAATATAAATAAAACTTGTCATTTATATTCATATATCGCATTATTTAATGCTGTGAATTAAATCACAATTTCGCTAACTCTTCAATATTCTCTATGATCAACAATTAGAAATATAATTCAAATTGTTGTAACAACGAATACAGCAAAACATTTGATTGTGCATAATTTGAATTCAAGTTGATAAATAATTAAATGATTTAGCAGAATCAAAGTTTCATCAAGGCAAAGTTGAAGTTTTTACAATAATTAAGATAGATCAAAAGCAACTACGCAAGAATATCGATCGACTGGCGACGTAAACAAGTTGTAGCACTGTTTCTGTCGAAGTTTCCTCACGAATGTTTCAATCGTTTAAATTAAGACGCATAATCAGATCTGCGTGCAACGTCATGCGTACGAGCGCAGGTGCCGATATTGCAAGTATCATGTGCGTCAGAGACTGTGACTGATAACAAAATCATTATAAAAACTGTATGCAAGTTTAGTAGAAAATTGTGTTTCTCGTTTGCACACAGACAGATTTTTTGCGGCTTAAATATTTCATGCGTTTTCTCTATTTTTTTTCTCATCACTCTTTCTGTCATTCTAATATATTGAAATTTACGTCGAAGTGAGTTTAAAAGCTCACTCAATATTTAAAAAAGAAAAATGAAAAATTCTGCATAAAAATTAATTAATTAATGGGTATTATTAAAGAGTGTAAAAATTAAAAAAATATATTCCATGTGCATCAAATGTTTTATCCAGCAAAAATTGCTAATAAAGTTCATATGAACATAATTGATCATGAAAACGAAATTTTCAATTTCTTTAAATTAAATTAAAGCTACTTGTCAAAATTTGAATTGAAAATGTTGTCTCTCGACTATTCTAGAACTTCTAAATGAGAATCGATTGTAAAGTGCCAACAATATAGCAACTCTCTTGACGTCGTTTAGGTCTTCATCTATTCATACCCATTCAAACTGACCATGTCTGATCCATTCTAGTGAGCTTAGCCACTGTATCTCGCTTGAGAGTCTTTTTGGCGAAATGACCTGAGGATACATTCAATCGAGCAACGCCGGGATTCTTCGGTAGCTATAGCGATGCATCGTTATGCATTGTAATGGGACTTCGGCGAAAGAGTCCGGAAAAGCTATCGCAGATGGCTCCAAATGGAAGGAATGAAAAACGAGAGCAGGGAAGGGATGGCGCGAGGAGACTCGACCAGAGAGAAGAGCCAAGAAAGGGGCCGAATAAAGGGAATTCTGACCTAGATCGCGTGTTTCTTCCCTAATCCAGTTCTCGCGACTCGACCTTGTGATTCTCGCAAATATTTCGGCGAAAAATCCGGCCGAAGTTGCGTGAGAAACTCGGGCATGGCAACACGCAGATTGAAATAATCAAGACTCGAATTGGACGATAACTTCCGATACGAAATTTCGCGATAAACGGATATAAAACAAATAAAGTTAACAAACTGTACATGATAAATCGTTTGACTTCAATTACCGTAAATATTTCTCGTTTATGAGTTTTGTGGAATGAGAATAGCATAAAAAAAATATATATTTTTCCTCTCTTACTGAAATCAATTTTTCATTGTCAAGTTCATTGTGTAACATAAAAGCGCGATTTTCTGTCGATTATCTTCACGCATAAATTTAAATAAATTAAAAATGACGATGTGACACACATATGATATTGCAAAATGAAAGAACTGAGATAATGCATATAATAATAAGGATAATAGAATCTGTGATGTATTCAAATATAATATATTATATGCATTAACGAAAAGCTAATGAGAAGCAGGCAGTGACAAAATTGAATTGTGGCACACTTGTTCGTGTCAGAGCTATATAAATGTTATAACGAAATTAGCTCGACAGATTGAAATTATCGAACGCTTTGCATAGTGGTAAAAATTTCATCGATTTGCCACGATTAAAACTTGAGTGAGCGTAATCGTTCATTACGTGCCCAAGTGCGCATTCACATGGCAAAGGATGATGAGCTTAACAAGATTTATGACAAATTCTATCGAAATGGAACCGTAATGTATCCTAGTATATGACAGCTCGTGACAGCGTTCAAACAAGATTAATTCCCTGCTGTTATGAGAACAAATCTACTTGGTCCTGAAGGGATCCTACATGCAGCATCAAATTTTAAACAAATTGACTTATACGCTACACATAATTTTATTTGAATATTTAAAAAGAAAATATATTTGACATACAATTTAATTCATTCAAAATTTGTCTTTATAGAACAAAATCACGGAAGTTTGTAATGAAAGTACAGATTAATGTGATTCTATTTTATAACACTCCTTTGTTATTTCTATGTAAAAGAGATTCTTTTACATAATTAAGCATCGTTGATTCTGGATTATATAGCATCTCGTAACGTTACACGAATAGTTCGTTTATTATATTAGCATAGACCGTACGGGTCCTTCAGCTGCCTTGAATGTTGCCTTGACATCGGCAGTTGCGTCAGCATGAGTAACATTTCGTGGCTATATCGACTCGATTATCGTCTCGATGTTATTCTCAGCTGCGACAATACATATATGCAATCCACTCGAGATGCATCGATGATGACGATCTCGAATTGAAGGTAAGAAAATAATCTTTAAAGACAAAAAATCATCCATTTGAATACATCGCATTTAATTTTTAAATGTAACCATTAAAAAAAATTTGAGACTAAAAATAATAATGCGGATAAAAATATAACACTACTCGACAAAATTTAATTTTTTGCACATACGAATAGGAATTTCGATATATTTTTACTAAACATGAATTCACATCCTTTGGCTATTATGTCACAATTTTGAGAAAAATGATGTCAAAAGGATCGAAAATAACAATGTTGAAGATTTTGTTCAGCAAATTTTTTTCTAAATTTTATTATCTCCGTAAGCAAAAATATCAATTTTTAGCTTTAAAATGCATTTTGTTTCATTTCAGAATGACTTTTTGTTTTCGAGATATATCAATTTTAAAATAACTCTTTTCCTTGATATATTATGATAAAACATTTTGTTTTATCTAAATGTTTTATCTAAATATTATTTTGTTAAAAGTGTTTTTGTACTTACATAATATATCGGAACACACTAGCAAAACGCAATATGAAATATAAAATACAAAATACAATACAAAAGAAAAAGTATAATCTTAAATCACATATTAAATTATGATATTTCTGTTATATTGTATTTTATATTTTCAATTTCATATTTTTTTATTTAATATGATACGATTATATATTGTAAATACAAAAGCATTTTTCACATAATGCAATATTCAGATGAAACAAAGTGTCTACGTCATGTATTATAAAAGAGGTATTCACACTAGTGTTGAAAACTAGTGTTGGACAGTGTAATTAATAAGTTTGACGCAAAAATGAGATAACTAAGGAAAAGCGGATAATATTGGACAAGGATTGCTTAAAATTTTAGATTTAGCGTGTAACAACATTTGTCAAGCCACTGGGAAGTTCACTTGCACGTGAGAGCCAAAACCTCTCCATATTGAGAATAAAGGCGAGAGAGAGTGTCTGTTTTGTTTGTGAGTCATTGTACATTTTGTTAGGTAGTTGTTGTTCATGTCACAGAGTAAATTTCACTAACCAGTAACATCATTAAATATAAATCAAATTTTATATCAATATAAACAGCATCTATTATTCTTCAAATTGAAGTTAAAATCTTTTTTATTTTAAAGTTGCTCTCGTTTTATATCTTGTTTTTTGTTGCATGTCATTCGAGTAATATTGAATATTGGACAGCTTAAGTAGTGAACGACACTTGGCTTCTGACAGCTGTGTTTTGTTCTAAGAGTACAGGGAAGATAAGAGGCAAATAAAAAGAAAACAACATGATATTGATGCTGTTAAAAAAATAAGAAATAAAGAAAATGACAATAAGAGAGACAAGTGAGCAATATTCTGTTCTGAAAAGTACCATAAAATAAAATAACTTTGACCCAGTCGAGATAACTTCGATGCAAATTTTTAAAAAACACTTAAGCCCGTTTTTATCAAGAAGTATAGATTAACTTTAATCCCGATTCAACTTACTTTTCATCTTTTTCTAATCTTTAAAAGTAGAAAAAAGTGAAGAGTAAGTTAAACTGAGATTAAAGTTAATCTATATTGGTGAAAATGGACATTTAAACGATGTGCATATTCAAAATCAAGATATGTACATAAAACACTTCAAAACATCTTTGAAATGTTTTTAAGATATTTTATATTATATGTGATTTTGACATACCGTTTGAGCATTAGTACTCTGAATTTAGGCTAAAATTACTCTATGGTATAATATATTAGAAGATCATAAATTAAAAGCTATTGAAACACAATTTTACATAAAAGCAATTTTCCCAAATGTTCGCAAAGACTTTGATAATTGAAGAAATCCAAATTTAATAAGTGTATTACTTGCATGAACTGTGAATGAAATTCCAGATATAACTCAACCAAAGATATATTATGAATAAGAATAAGTCGACGTAGTTATACATTGAGAAAAAAAATTTTTCATTTGATTAAATTAATTTAGTTAGTCTTTCTTTCATTGAAGAATGTATGTATTTAAATCAAATATAATCTTCATCGAAAGAAATAAAGACTAACTGAATTAATTTAAGCAAGTAAACAATTAATTTAGCCAAATCGACAATTTTTTCTCAGTGTATAATTTCATACGTTCAATTTTATACAATATAGAAGAAAATATATAGAAGAAAATATTTGTGCGATTATAACGTCAATGAATCAATTAGCTCAACTCAATAAAGCAGTGATTTGGTAAACAACAATTGATACACGCTTGCTCAGCATTGTTATATGTATGAAATGTTGAGGGCCGCAGTAAATCTACCATGTGGGATAACGCGGAATCAGACACTTATCTGTTCTAAATAAATCGCCGCTTCCCTCGACGGCTCATCCTATCCCCGATGCCCATCGTTGGATTCGAGGGTGGAAACTCGTGAAACGCGATTACAATAGATAATACGTTTCGCCTTATATGCTGCAGGCAAGAATGCAAGGATCGCGTGCAACGAACATAGCCAACCATCACAACCCATCGTCTGCTTCAGCTTCTACTTCCTGATCGAACGAACACGGAGTGCGAGAATGCGTTTGAATATTCTTAACGTTATCTATGCGAGCACGCAAACACCACCCTTCGGGCCAATCGTTTCTGCACCTCTTTGCGCGATGCGGCTTCCGGATACTTTTCTTATTTTTTACACGATCTTTTTCTACACTGATATTCTCGTCTATCAGATGCGATTGAGAGTATCCAGAGAGGATTATCCAAGAAATCAATAAATTGGGTGAACATTCGAAATGGCAAAGCATATGAGCAATGTAAATACAAGATTATTATTATTGCATATTTTATCTATAATCATATTATATCCTTGAAATTACTGAAATTATGTACGTTTTTAAGAAACCTAATCAGTTTTGTTATAATTTTTCTCGATCTCTCTTTAATCAATAAAAATTTATTTAAATTTTTTTATAACTACAATTA
>NW_017259490.1:1880804-1892590 GCF_001594045.1 Atta colombica
TTTGCTTAAATTCTTTAATCTTTAGTTGTTTAAAATTATACGTGCCTTGCATAGAAACAAAAGTATTTAAATATTATTAACATTTAATACATTTAATGTTAAATTTAATGTAATATCTTTTCATATATTTGTCAATATTTAATTACAATACCAAATTCAATATGAATAAAAATATAAATTCAATATAAATAAATAAAACATTTGCAAAAATATAGGTACGTATCCGTAAAGATAATGAGACAATTGAAATGCTTGCACGAATGTCTCTCTTTGTTTACGAGATTTGCCAGTTGTTAAAAGTACAGATATTAATTGTTGTATAATAATATGCTTTAACTTGATTATTATATATTATCTTAATTCCGCAGCTAAATGCGCGCGTGCATACCTACTCAAACTAATTCCCAAACTGATTCTTTATCTCACTCCAGTAACAATCTTTCTTACAAAAGCCTAAAAAATATATTCTCCCGCATATAAAATATGTAAACCACTCTATCGATAGAGGCCCATATTTTTTGCAGAAGAATATATTTTAAAAAATTGAAAATTAATTTTTGATGACTCTACGATATTTATTTTAAGAATAAGCGTAAGAAGTATAGTATTTGGAATTAATAACAAAATATATAAAATAATTTATTGATAATATCAAATTTTCCTATAATATATTCTAACATAATACAGAATTTTTAAAGAATTCGCAACATATCCTAATAAGATTTTTGTTTGTTCAACAAGCGTAAAAAGAACATGTCTTAGAATCACACACAAACAACCAATCTCCCGCCATATGCATCTAAGAATGACGTTTCCGTGCCATTCTGTTGAGTCACCGGGCTATCGTGCCGAATAATAATTCTGACTGCGTAAGATTTCTGGCATCGGAATTCTTATTTTTACTCAAGAAACCAGCTTACGCGACATTATAATCTGTTAACAGGCGTTTATTCGAATTCTCAAGGAATGCACGGTCGATAAAAATTGCAGACATAAATATCCTAGCGTTTTCTTGATTATCAATCTATCGAAAATTTCCAATTTTAATAATGTCAAATATCACAGCATGAGATAGCGTTTCTAGTCTCATTTATAGTCAATTCTCATTCTATTTCTTTCTCAATTAATTATACAAAATTATACAAAATTATTCACATATTTTATCATCACAATAATAAAATATAATTATAAAATAAATAAATAAAATATAATTATAATTTAGACTGCTGCAACTTGATGCGGTAGAATGAGATTGCAGTATTTGATTAAATCGTTTAAATTATCTTGACCCCCCCTAGTTTATGGTAATTTCGTAAAGAGCCTGCACTTACTGCGACCACTGATGAATCGGTACGACAGACTGATAAATAACCATAATTGCTATCCAGAATGAAAATTTAGCCGCAGTTGCAATTTTATTCCAACGTTTTTAATCCCACGTCAACCTTATTTAATGCTATGGAAAAATATATACCTTATTTTTTATAAACTGTACTTTTTCCAGTGAACAAATATATTTGTTCATTAGCATCCAATAATCTAATATTTTCTATTCTTCCTCTTTCCTCTTTTCTATTCTTCACTATTTTTAAAATAGTTATCGCATAAAATTCTCGCTAAAATAATTATACTCATAGTATATTCATTGCTCGCTACATTTTGTTAAAAGTATATCGGATTTATGACATTGGATGGATTATGATATTGGATGGATTATGATATTGGAAAATTTTTTAATACAAACTACACGATCGAATTTGTACAATATCGAAGAGAATATGGTAGTGAAAAGTCAGGCGCTGTAAATCATTCCAAAGAAAACCGAAACAGCAAATAGAACAATTTATTTTAGCCATAAATCTGACACTCTATTAGATTTGTATTATGTCTTATGTTCCCCAAAGAATATGTGACATAATTCGTTTAACTTTTGTAATGAACTGTATAATGTAAATGTATATGAAGAAAGAAAATTTACGAAAGATAATATGAATTTTTTTTTAAATTCTCTTTTATGTAAGTAGTAGTTCTAATTTATCTTTTTTATTGTTGCTCATGAATATATTTACTCTTCACATTCTTATGCTTATTGTAACAAAAAAAAGTTAATTATTCCTGTATAAATTATAATTAAATTATTATTAAAATGTTTAATTATTATTAAAATGTTTCTTATATAAAAATATTAGTAAAAATATTAAAGACTTTATTTTATCGATATATGTGTGATTAATGCAAATTTTTCATGGTATAATTACGCGTATTTACATACTTATTTTTACTTATTATAAAATAAAATCCTCAATACTCAATATATATTTTATCGACGATAATTAATATAAAAATCGTAATCAAAGAAAAATCGGAGCACATAATATATGTAGGTATTTAAATATTTAAATTGGAACTCGTGCTTCGATTATCCAGATTAAGTTAGCATTATAGCAGTACTGAACGATAGACGTTAACAAAAATGAATCGCTAATTAGCTAATAATTCTTTTGATGTGAATCATTCATTGAAACGGAACACTTAAAATCATTTATTATTCTTATAAATTACACACAAGTAAGCACGATCAATATTCATTATAAAGAAGACGACTAGACGACGCGTTAATTACTTTTAACTAGCTAATTATTTGTTTATAAATTGACTAAACCAATCGACATTCATCGATTTATTATTTAATTTAAGCCTGATGGTTACCAGGGAGACGTTTCGCCATGACGAAAGTTCACGGACATACATATACACCTGCCAAGGACGTACAGCGATTTGCGACCTATCTGTTGCTGTAAATCAGACCGGCGGATGCGTCCTATTTCGTTTTAATTTTAATCTGGCAATCGAGCTATCGCGTGCGACAATAAGCACGATTCACGATTCACGACGAGATTAACGACAGCGTTACTTATCATTAACGCTCCGTTGTGAAAGTCCTTCTATTTGCCACACTTTTATTATAGGTTTTAAAGCGAACTCGGTCCAGTCGACTTAATGAAGAAAAAACGACTTTTGCTTTAATGATAAAATGTAACAAATCGATCGTTACAAATATTTATATACGTTTTGAACACGCACATTGCCATACGAGTTTCAATTCACTGATTGATGTCTCTTTTAATCGACGAGATTTATTTGGCATTAATTTTTTTTTTCAATTAATTATCGAAATTAATACGGATATATTACAAATGTTAATTCATTAATATCAGTTAGTAAAAATAATTTTAAAACGAATTTTATCTCGAATGTCACATTTTATTATATTATTCAAAAACTTCACAAAGTAAAAACATTTTGTGTTTGTATTAAAAACGGTCCACTCAAATTCTTGTTAAAATTTTGTGTTGAATTTTTAACATAACCAAGTGTTAATTTAATACAATGTGAATTGTGTTATTTGAATATTTTGTGCTAAATTGAGTCAATATTTCTTAATGTATAAATAACATAATTTATGAGTAAATGAACAAATAGCCGAATATCCGGTGTCCTTATTATCAATGTTAATTTTAATAAAGCAATGTGATCGCTTACAAACTGTGTTAATCTTACGTTTATGTTAATTTTTTATATAATGCTTATGTTATTTCCTAACATAACCAATATCTTGTTTTAACAAAAAAATTTGAGTGGACCATTTGGGACACATTAAATTTAACACAACTTTTCCAACTGTGCATGTCACATTTCTTATATTTGTTGTGTATGTATTTAAATATATAATGTATTTAAATATATAAATGTGTCAAGTGGAATATAATTCTTCTATAAAAATAACTGTTTATCGTGAAAAAATAATATTATAAAAAATTGTAAATTCATGAGGAGAAAAATCGCTAAGGATATTAAATAACTTGTTAAATAATGTCTTTATCTATTTGGTCTTTCAATTCCACGATTAATACATCATGAATTATTAATACGAAATTATCACAAAAAATATATTTAAACAAAACAATTTGAGCAAATTCTCTAAACATAAATTATTGCTTATTTTGTTTAAATAAGCATGAAATCAAATTCATGTAAAATTGTTCAATCGTTCGACATATTCAGATCATGGCCATCCACGAAATCGAAAAAGTGGCAACTAATGCCTAATTCATATAAAAAGTTCAATGAAATTTTGCCGCGCTGAGTGCAAACTTCAGCACGATGAAAAAAAGGCTAAGTTGCTGATAAAATATATGAGCACTCTACCAGTTCACAAGCAGTGTAATTTAATCGGGGATCAGAAGTCGGCCAATCGCAGTATGATCGAACTTTCCTAAAATTATAGCCAACCGCTGGCGCTGGCAATCGTGCGCGATTGTATGCAAGTAAATTATCTAGATCTAGCTCGAGGATGAGAAAACGTTGCATCAATAACAACATAAATCATTTAGACGAATTTGCATACTTCGTTATTCGTAGAGATATTCAACAACAGACTCTTACACATTTAATATCAGTTTCACAATTATCAACATGGAATGAATAGTTTTACTAAAATAAAAATTTAGCTATATACAGATCTAAAGATAACTTTTGTTGGAACATCAAAATAATTATATACAATGTTTAAACATTGTTGCAAAAAGTTTTAACATTCCAGCAGTTTAAACATCCTACATAAGTATTTCGATAATCTAAACAAAATTATTTTCAAATCTGTATTTATATAATTAAAATTTTAAATACTTTAGCAAATACATACTATTCTTTCCGTGAAGGAACTCATAATTCATTAGTAATAGTGACACAGCTTTATATCTTTTGATGTGTAAAGAAATATGAAACTAGGGCGCTATAAATCAATAACTAGGGTATTATAAAACGAAGAAACAGCATGGATATATTTTGCAATTCGGTATATCCTGTAGAAGTTTTTCTGTTAGTAAATTTTTTTCTCCACTTCAAAGAAAAAAATTTACTAACAGAACTTCACAACGCGCGAAATGTTGCGATTTGATCTTTGTATTCTTATGCAGAAAACACCGCCATTCCGGACAACCGCATTCCGCAGTGATCTGTGCATAGCATTCCACCATTGTCGGCGTATTGTCGATGATGCACTTGTATCATTCATACATACATGCCCAGCATCCGCTGGACGTATTGCAATTTTTATTGCTACAATTTTCTACTTTTATTGGTGAAATTCATCAATTATTGGTCGCGTGCACTCTTGTTAGAGAAACTACGACTAAAACAAAACATGTGCAATTTCTCGAATAAATCCCACAGCAATATTTGCATTGTGTCTCTAAACACGTTTCTCCAAACTGACCAATATTTATCATTAAAATTATGTTATTCATAGCAAGTTGAATTTTACCAGCTATTATTTATATCCATTATTTATATCATCCGATTATATTTAGGAAGATCGTTTAATCTATAGCGACAATATAATTAATAAAATTAAAAAGTATTTAAAAATACGTATCATATGATATTTAAAATTTAAATACTTTTAAAAGCGAATTCTGTAAATATAAGCTTTAAATAATCTTTTACTGAGAATAATAAAGTGACGACACAATTTAATACAGATAAAAAACGGGCAATTAAGAGCCTTAATAAGCAGTAATTAATAAATGGTGCAAAAATCATATACATATATATTTCGATTGTATCTACTGATCTATTCCATAAAAACAATTTTATAATGACAGTTTAATAACTTTAGAGAGCTTTAAAGAATATTGGCACGCGTACATACGCGTGAACGTATTAAGACGTGTTTGATTTTCCTTTAAATTTGCTTACATTCTCAATAAGATAAATTCTCAAAAACGCGAAAAAAAATTTCACACAAACTGAAAAAAAGATAAACAGAAAGTTGATTTTACAGTACTATTAAAAAAACTCAAATCTTACAGTAAATTATAAAATGCTCGACTCGTATATAACGATTGCATTTACATAAAGTCAAATATTTAAATGCTTAAGAGTTTTATTGCGAACACGAAACGATGGCATTAACATCGACGTTACACGATCAGAATTTAAACACGTGCCACTCTTTATCCTGCGAAATTAAAAATCCGTGCAAATTCTTTCGAAGCCTAAAGCACGTGGATGTAGTAGAATATTTTATACAACGAAGAAATACTCGTCGTACAATCATCACCTTGAAAAATCCATGGAACTATCGAGCAGAATATAAATGAATTACATGTATATAGGTTTATCAAATATCGAATAAATGCCATTTTTCTCTCTAATTTATATATATAATACTAAAAAATTGAAATAAAAGCTGTTTTAGTTACATCTATAAGCTACGTATATACTATAGTTACTAGTTACACAAAACAATTTATTATTTGTAAATATAATAAATTTATTTATTTACTAAGTATTCAGATATAATTTTATTTAATATTTTGAATTAATATTATTCTATTTTCCTTTAATGCAGATATTAATCAAATATGCGCATTTTCAGCAACATATCCAACAATGATTTATAACGCATGCGTTTGAAAATTTCTCCTCTCACGAGAAAATTTACGCTCTGTGAGGAACTTTAGAAACTAGTAGTGGTTAAATAACTATATCGTTCAAGCATCCAGCCGGTCACGTTTCACGTAAAATATGATTTCGCAGTATCCCGTTCGTGGCTATTTCTCTTCTCAGACATGAGTCATCCAAAAAGAAAATCTTTGACAACGTCCAAACTGTGAAACAAACTCGACTGATTGTAAAAAAAATGAAAAAAAGTAGCTATCTTGTTCGCCGAGATGTAATATGGTAAATATCATTTCAAGATGTATGTACATACATAAATGTATGTATGTATTCCGCATTTACTACTAGCCATTCTATACGGCTAGTACTGTTCTGCACAAACATAATCTTATGCGTCATGCGTCCGCATGCGAAGACGCAGGTGTACTTTTTATCCCGCGTTACGATGACGGTGCAATATTTTTCTCGAAAATCTACGAGACACGAATATGCCGGGGATGATAAATGGTTTCGTAAAGATTTCATATCTCGTCTAAACATATCTTTAATATATCTCTAAATATTTGAAACTTATTCGTATGAAAAAATGTCGTCTATATTACGATAACAAATATCCAGTCAACATTAAAATATATTATAAATAGGGAATATATTTTTAAAGGTAGAAAAAATGTATTCAATATAGATAAATTATATAACTATACCTAGATATGTATAATAACATATGTTATGTATGTGTATGCAGATGTAAAAGAAAGTTTCTATTTAATAAAAAATTAAAGAACTGTAAATATTAGAATAATATATAGAAAATAGACTGCTAAAGTCAGATACGTACTGAGAAAAAAATATAGTTAATTTTAATGAAGATTTAGTTCAATACTGCCAACTAAATATTTTCTTACAGTAAGTAAATATTTGTTCAATAAAAAAAATGATTGTTAAATCAAATTAACATTTCTTGCGTCAAATACATATATCTTTATAGTTAATAAATATTTAGTTGGCAGTATTTAACTAAATATTTATTAAAATTGACTATATTTTTTTTTCAGTGTATTAATACATAATACAATTACTATTAACAAACGTTTTTAAATCATAAATAAAATTACAATTTTCTGTTTAATATAATGTAAAATGCTTTACCATTTTGCATATACGTTCAACAACGACCGTAATAATAACGTTTAAGAATAAATTTCTAAGATTATTTTGAAAAGAAGATTATTTTGAAAAGAAAATTATAAATCATAATATCAAAATATTGAAACTATAATAGTTTTTGAATTATAAGCGTTTAAAGTTAGCGAATTGTATCGCCCAAAGTTTACGCGTTCAGATATAATTAGTATTTTGCATTGTATGTTACTACACCTGAAGGCGCAAACTTAAGTGATATGCTAACTTGAAATGCTTATAATTCAAAAACTATTATAACCTCGACATTTTGGTATGAAGATTTTCGTCTCAAAATAATCTCATACTCTAAAAAATATCAGTGTGGATTTAATACATGTGATATTTACTTAATTTTCACTATGTTAGTATTAATATTAACACTAACTTGATGTGGATTTAACACTATGAATTTTAAATCTGCTTCATGATGGTGTTGAACATAGCAGGAAGTTTTAAAACAACACTTATTGCTATTAATATTAATACCAATACGACGACAATTATATATAGACACAGTATGATATGTTAATCCACCGATATTTTTTGAAATGCACAAATTTACACTTCAGCGTTATTACGGTGTTTAAGGAACACTCTGCATATGTCTCAACTTAATCCATAAATATCAGGTTGAACATCGAGCGCTCTATACAACCAATCGAGAATCGTTTGTTTCCTAATCTGCACCGCGATAATTAAACGGCGCCGGCAAATAAATGACTGTTACGAACAATTTACTCTGTCTAAATTCGCTAAGTGAACGGAAATTCAAACAAATGTTTTAACAATTGTGCTGTGTTGGAGTATCGATAAAAGCGATAATTCGCGCAGTACTTGTTCACTAATTGCATTCCGTTATGTACATCGTGGCGGCCTTAATGCGATACTACTGGTTTCAGCTACCGATACGACAGCAGTTTTTGCCGCATATGAAAATTCGACAAGACTACCTAAACGTGGGTGCAATTTATTAGCGCATGTATTGATATATCACATCCGTACACACATGCATCTTCACTGTCTAACGAGTTCATTTGGCGTCCCGAATGAGAGAGAGCTACCGCCACGTCGCATGCGTTTGCGCGGTTATAACAACAACGGAAGATGGTACACGTGCGAAATTTAATTATAAACGTGAACTGACGCGCGCACAGCTTGATATTGTACACATACGTCACCGTCAAAATGAAATTTTGGTTAGTAACGGATCAGCTACGCGATAATCCACTGTCATATTTATTGGATTTAATAGCAGTTCACGATGGTGTCCACTATATACGATTTTTATTCGTGTCTCGAAAAATAATACAATCACACACAATTTATTCCGGAAACTTTAATCCAACACTGAGAAAAACTACTTAAAAATGTATTTGTGAGATCTAATGTTAATATCACCAAAATAAATCTTTATTTAAATATGTCAAGATAAAATTTTATTTTATCCTGGCAAATAGACTATCTATTTTATTCTCTTCTCAATTAATAAAATATATTTCATAGAAATATATATTTCACCATCACACACAGTCAAATTTTTTTATAACCAATAAATATTGAAAAAAAATATTACACGCAACATTTGTTTGCAAATATTTTGAATTTTTTTCTCAGTGTAATAGGATTTTTGCTTTGAACAAGAAAATAAAGTAAACAAAAATGTTACACAAAACAATTTTTACGTATTTCCCTCTCGCACATTGCAAAAAGAAGAAATATCTATTTCATCTGACGTAAATATGGCTACTCCATTAACATATTTAAATTATTAGAAATTTAGATTTCCTTCATCTTAAAAAGTGAATTAATGAGAATGTTTTATAAAATATTTATGAGATAAATATACTTTTCGTGTACGTGAGATTAAATCTCTTTTCTTTCAGTCGACAAATATAAGTAGAAAAAAATTCATTACAAAAATAAGTCACATGATACTTTTGCATAAATTTTGCGAATTTATTCCTGTAATTTTTGAAGTAATTTTTTAATTTTCTAATAAAGAAGAAAGTTACTTTTCTATGCAACCGACAACATGAGTCTTCGCAGAGGCGGATAATGCACTTCCATTTAATCTTCACGCTTTTGCTAGAGTAAAATTCTAACGACCTTCAATTTAACCACTAATATTCAGAGCGCTCTAAACCCTCGGAGCGCATTTAAATGCATGAAGTTATCTTTCAGTACGCGTTCTCACTTTATTTTCCGTACGCTAGCATATGCCATACTGTAGGCAAAAGGATCCAATATATTTCCTGGGAAGCACAAATTACCGTCGTACCTCGCACTTTTCCACGCATAGGTCCATACCGGAGAGAAAATGAATTTCGCATATTCTACAACTTAAACTACTCCGACAAATTACCGAAGAAAAAAAAGTTAACAACTACTATTCTGGAGTTTAGAATATTTGTCATCTTGTTTTTATCCGATAACAAGATAATCATCACTTTGTAAACCTCATATAATACATATTTTTTATTAATTGTGAATAAGCTATAATTTAACACGCGCGTGTTTATGAATATTCTTCAAAAATATTTCTATTCTCGAATTTTCGATATAACAATATATCAAATTGTTTGAGCAAATGATAACAATCAACAGGCATGTTTTTTATTCGTGCTAGAGAGCACTAAAACTTCCTTTCTTACTTAATAACCAAACATATACCTATTTTATCTGAGGTTCCAAAAGTATACTAAGCTAATTATTAAGAAACAGATTTAATATAATAAGCACAATACGGAAAATTCGATATTTCTTGAAATATTATGAATAAACTTTTAATCGATAACCGTCCGTCGTTTGCGTTTCGATATTAAGGTTATTCACACGACCTCAACAGGAATGTCAAGCGTATAAGCATCTTGCTATTAAGGCCAATCCTCTTCGCGTCGCGGCGCCGACATGTGCAACGTCACCCGTTGTCTCTGATTAAATCCATCCTGCGTCGCGACGCAGCGTCGACTCGCATGCCACATGCTCGAAAAAAATCCTTTCCAGTCACCATTTTGATTTAAATCTTAAAGATGCTATTTAACATACATGCAAAATTTAATTTAACAAACATATAATAATATTTACGCAAACAAACATATAATAATATTTATGCAAGTTATAATAACATTTACGCAAACAATTGTATTCTTTCTAAGAATATATTATAAAGATTGTTTATATAATTTTTCTATCTAAATTAATCGGCAATGTTTTTTTCTTCTTCAAATTTATTGTGTTTGAATATATTTTTGGATTATCGTATAATATAATAAAAAAAACATTTAAAAAATTTAAGATATCTTTTTCAGAGAGAAATTTTGACAGTATTATTTTTTACTACATATCTATTTACTGCATTTAAAAATATTATTTCTTGACTGATTTTTCTACATTATACAGAGTAATTTTTATAAAAGATTTTTAAAAAAGAAGAGAAAAGATCACTGTCAGAGATCTGACTTCTTGAATTTTTAAATGGAAACATTTTTGTAAATTTAAGAGAAACATATTTTCAAGATTTGATATGACTTGTGTTAGATGACTTTTAAATATTAAAACGCTGTTTCTCTTCAATTGAAGAAAAATATTCTTAAGCTTCTAAGCTACTTTTCGCTGAATTAAACACGGACGGTTTACGATTTTCTTTTTTATACATTGTAGAGATGTTTTTCTTAAGATTGAAAAAGGTCTATGAAAACGTAAAAAGTTATTTCATAAAATTCCACGCGAGATTAGAAATCTCTCAGCCCCGTTGTATTTTATAAATAATCTATCGAGTGCGCTACTATGTATTTTTCCGTTGCGTTCATCAAAAGAGGTAAAGAGATTTAAGTTGCCTCTCTGGTATTTCGGTCGAGGCTTAGTTCCGCGATTTAATGACGAAATATTTTGAAGCACGTATCACAGATAAAGCAGATTCTGAGGCTCCAATAAGAAATCGAGCAAGGGCGATATTCCTTGCTGTCAAAGACTCAGGCTTCATAAAAATGAAGCAAAAGATCGAGAAAATCGGAACCGCTGCTGCTATGCGTTGTTCTCAAGTATACTTTGGCTCTTAGCCAGTAATCCACCACAAAACGCGGCTTAACCTCTTCGATATCAGAGATGCATGTATATGTATATATATATATATATATATA
>NW_017259490.1:1892647-1904604 GCF_001594045.1 Atta colombica
TATATATATATATAATGCTATAAAGTCTACATACAAAGATCCACTACAATCTACTTTGTTGTAAGAAAATAGGAACAAAGAAAAATTTATAAAATCTACGAGAGAACTTTCATGGTGTTATATACTTATATAACTTTTGATAATAGACCTTGGTAGTTCTTGTATCACGTACGCTTTTAATGCATCGAATAAATATTGTCCGGAAAGTTCGTGCCGCAAAAGATTTAAATTTAATAAATGTATATTAAAGTTTAAATCTTCTGCATTTCAATTTTCCTTCAAAATCGGCACGAACTTTCCGGACAACCAATATCAATGAATAAAACAAAAAATAATCTTTCTCTCAATCATGAAATATTTTTGAACACGATTGAGTCCAATTTTTTTTTATTGATTTTAAAAATTAGTCTATTAAAATTTCATCGATTAGACTGAATAATTAAGGTATCGCGAGAAAAAATTCATCATGAACAACATTGAACGACACGCTATATATATAATACATTAAAGAGAACTATAGTTTATTTTCTAATTGAATGATAAATAATTGCCATTTTCACGAGCACTTTCTTTATACAGCTCAGATTTCAGAAAGCAATTTGTATCAGTCACCCACGTCCAAACGCAACTATTCCGCGCGGCGTATCTGTTTCATTCATTCTTACATAATTGTATCCAATGATTTTAGAACATTCATGGTGTATGTCGTTTTCAGAATATAAAACGCTGTTTTTTTTTTTGCGAAAAAAAACGTACTTTAGCGTTTGCCTCTGAGAAAGAAAGAAAGAGAATAAAAGGGAAAAATTTTCTTTAGGGATTGCCATGGAATTTAATTCTTTTTACGAAAGATTTTCATAGCGCAGTAAGCAAACGAAGAATTTATAAAAATCCATTGACGAATTTTATTCACACGGTGACGCTTCAATTTCCTTTCTTTCTTGCTACGCAAATTAAACAACTCGTAACTGTTAGGAAAAGTTTGTAACAAACGCATAAAATAGATCACATTACTCAAACTCTTTCGAAGAGAGATTGAGCTTCATAACTTCTCAGCAAGGTGCATTTATGCGATTACTTTGCATACTTGGTTTCTCATAACAAATTTATTTTGTCATCAGTCAAGAAACTCTCTTTGAGATAACCGAAGCGAGTCAGGAAGCTCAACAATAAATTTAGAAAGAATCCGTATATGCAATAACTTGTACTCATACGTATATTGTCTCTGAGTAATTCCAATCGTAAAAAAGAAAAGAAAATGCTTTCATATGTGACATGCTCATAATGAAAAAAATTCTCTTTCTCCGTCATTCGTTTCTTCGTATTTGTACCGAAAGATCGTAGAATACAATTTTATTAAATAAAATATTATTAATAAAAATATTGTTTTATTGTAAATAAAAAATAAAAATAAATTTTATAAATAAAGAGAACAATAAACTGAACAATAAACTGAACTGTGTGATTTCACGTTACTTAAATATATATATTTATTTTACAAATAAAGAGATAAATAAATTGAATATACGTGATTAAAATTACATGAGATAATTAAAAACGCCATGATAGAGTAACTATTCGCTGACGCGCATTATATCTCTCATCAACAAATACCACGATTAATAATATTTTTCGCTAAGTAAACTGTCGAGATGATTCGTTTTCATCTGCGTGTAAAAATAATAATTAAGATATAATCCATTTTATAAGTTTTATTTTCTTCAAACTTTATCTCTAAATATAATGTTTCCATTCGGGAAAAAAAGAGTAGTATCAAAGTTAATAAAAGTTTGAGAAATATTTCTCGAACATTCTGTGTACCCTTCAATTGATCCAACTCGTTATAACTATGTAATCAAAAAACTTATTATACATCGCGGAATAATTTAAGAGAGATTAATAATGAAGACACGGATTCTTGAATTGGATTCATAGCGAAGCAACAGAAACTACCTCCATTTATTCGTGTACTCGGAAACAACGATAAATATATTTTAAATAACGAACGCCCGTTGTTTCAGCGGTTGCACCGAAGGTAATGTTTTCTTCCGACACAATAAAACGCAGTTGCAAAACGCGGCGAATAGCAAAACTTTATGCGGATATATGCTTGTTTTTATCTCGTGAAAAGTAATGCACAGTCCCATTGAGACGGCAACGGGATTCGACTCTGTACTCGAAGTTTCGCAGGCATTGTCGATATATTAGTTATCATTATGTTCATAACAGTACATAAAAAAAAAACGTCCGATTTGCGAAAGTAGCTAACCTTGTGAATCATCACAAAAACGGATAACGCTGCAATTAAAATCGCGAGATAATACTATAACAACATTATAACAATACATAAATAGCATTATCTAACAATTAAGAAACTATAATTATTTCAAAAAGTTGTAGCTCTTTCCTCTTTATATTTTTATTAAAAAATATAAAAATTACATGTTAAAGATAAATAATTATGTGACACACACACGCGCGTTAAACACAAGATACATATATCTCAGAATTAAACAAAATATAAAAAAATTATATAAAATATTGTTCACAAATAAGTTTTCCTATCCTATGAGATTTAAAATTAATTAATTGCAGTAAAATTTCTTAATACATCATATCAACCATAATTTTTAATTTAAAAAAAACATCCTCAATTTTTATACGATCGATAATTATTTTATGTAAAGATTTAATTCAACAAATTCATAAAGACCGAAGAAAGACCGCATAAAGGCAAAGGTCAACAGCATCAAGAATCGCGTACGTCGCACCGTCTGCTGCATTACTACGAAGATATACGTTTCACATGCTATTAGCGGACCAATTGGAAGCCAAGCGCATACAGTACAAGCGTTGTGTCTCCGAGCCCTCTTTCGCTTCTCTCACGCGTCATTCTTTCGTTGCACTCACAAAGTCGTCGAGATGTACGGTGAGACGAATTCCTACGAAGCGTCTGGCGTGTCGCCGCGCTGACCTGGCTAGTGTCATAAGAGCCGAGAGACGATAAAAAGGGCCTCTTGTGTGAGGAACTGAGCCGCCCTGCGTCGATTGTATGCGTTCGCTAAAGACGTAAATTACTAATGACATGGTTACGATAACGATGTTCGGCGCTTCACGAATGCGGAAATATAGAATTACGATGTCTCCCGCGTATTTGCGCGCGGTAACGAAAGAGGAGTTCACGTGCATTTTTAACGTCGTCGCTTCCTGGCAGCCTCGCGATAAATCACTGCGACGAGAGGCGCATCGTCAGCGTTTCGGTGCGAGGTAAGCGAGCGAATCACGCATCCATCATCGTCGAATGACAACGATGACAACGACGGAGATCGAAAGCACAAATTCGCGGTGTTGACGACACTCGGCTACCGCGAGAAATCGGCGATTTAAAAGATTAGGGTCGCGTTCGATTTGATTGCTTATGCGCTTTAAACGCTTATAATCATCATTCTGTCTTTATCGTTCGTTAAACGTAAAATAGGGAAACACTGAATTGTATGGGGATGGGAAAATTTTTTCGATCGCTATCAAATATAACACAAATATTATTCAAGTATCTATTTATAACGGGAATGTATTCTTAATAAAAAATTCAGAAATGACGCTTTTCTTATGAAATTAATTTAATTAAAGATGCTAATTTCTCGCAGCGTTTTCATTTGCAAACTAAAAATATTTCAGTAATTAATTTAAGTCATTAGTTACGTTCTAGATAAAAAATTCGGTCGAAATTTCTAGTCGCTAATTTCTATTTCTTTTCTCTTTCGAAATACATTGCGCATATGTTGAAAAATTACTCGCGAGAGAGAAAATTCTGACAGTGAGAGCAAACTTTTAAATTATCCATCATTTTCACGTAAATAGATTTACAGGATCATTGTCGTTGAATTATCTCACAATTGGAGTCGCTGAATAATAAGAATCATTAGAAAAGAACTGATCCGCTTTTCTCAAAAGATTTTTGAGACCGACGACGAATTGGCGCATATTATATGGTGTTATGTAACTCATAAAACCCTTCCTCAAAGATTGCAAGGATCAACTGCATTGTACGATCATATTACACAGGTAATGCGACATTGTTGATCGTTGATGCACTAACAAGTTCGATGGAAAGCCCTTCCTTCCGTGGGCGGATGGGAGAGCCTCGTTTCAGCTTCACAGGAAATCGTCGCTACTATATCCGTTCGGCTATACAACTCTCGTATTTGTATTCGGATTTGTATTCATGACGCTCGCCCTACCATCTGACCGAGCCCGCCGTTGAAAACGAATTTCCTAAGTTCGATATTAAGAGTCCGCAGCTCTCTTTCCTTCGAATATTTTAGGCAAGAAATTTTCCAATACGTGCGTAGCGTATAAATCCGCTGATTAATGTTCTGAAATAAATCAGTCTGCGATTGCAACAATAGTCTCATCAAATTTCTAAAAACTTGGTAACAACTTTTAATCAATTTGATTAAATTTTAATTAAAAATCTAAAATTTAAACTCAATAACTAAAACAATCTAAGAAAACTGCACTACTTAACGTTTTAATGTTTTTTAATTAAAAGTAAAAAATTAACAAGTTTTTTTACAGAGTTAAAATTTTAAAATTGCAAAGATTATAGATAAAATCTCGTTTATTTAATTAAATAGAATATTTTAGATAGAAAGCCTGATGTTCTATACGTAGATAAATTTCTACTGAACGTACGCGCTCTGTATAACAGAAAGAAGCACTATTTTCTGCAATATCCACAACGATTTTGTGAATGTATCTTTGTATTTAAATTATCGTAAGTCGGTCGACTCTTCCCGGTGCCGATGATCATATGCGACCTGAACGCGTGATGAATGGTACACTCTCTACCATCTCACTCTACAACCCACGACTATTTCCACCTCGAAGGCATTGCATTGGCCATGCAATGAAGACCTCTCGAGAGCTCGGTTCCGCTCCCATTTATGACTCTTACAGTCCTACTTATAACCCTTCTCACGGCCCACAAGAAGGAGAAAGAAATGCACCACGCACGCTTGTAACTTTGCACCTATCTAATCGTCAAGTGGCACGAGAAAATCCATGCACAAATCTCGAATGAACGAATCAAAGTTCTGACTAATCATTTAATTTTTTGACGAATGAAATCGAAATACTTGAAATATCCTTCTTCCGCAAACTAACTAAGTTCAAGCGACAGAGAAATAGCAAGTACATTCAACATCGATAATATAGAATAGTTTCATTGACATAATTGACGTAATCGCGAATCAATACAATTCTTTTTTTAATAGGAGAAAAATGTGATCGTTTTCAAAAAGCATGGTACACATATTAGTATCAGCAATCGCTTTCGCCAACTCGTGAATCTTTTCGATCGACATTTCTCAATCGACATAAAACCAGACGTGATTCAAACTCCCCTATGTCCCTTCGAAGAGAGGAGTGCCTGTTCGATTCACTTGGATGCACTGATTCCCGCGGGATAATTCTGTCTTTGATTTAAATCTCGTTCGATCCGTAGAAAATTGACTTGCGGCATCGTATCTATCGATGTTAAAGGAATTCTAAAGTGAAGATCGAATTCCGACAACATCCATTGTTTTACTGATTTAATAGGATTTACACAAATGATTTACGTGTCAACGATACATCATTACTATTGCATAAATATCGCACGCACGTATACCTTTAAAAATCAGAGTTCGATCTTCACTTCATGATGATATTAAGAGCATATTTTACGAACTGCAACTGAAGATACAACTGTCGCTGCGATTTTCACATTTTTTCGTGAAATGTAACACATGATGTCAAAATCTTACTGGTTCGTATCATTCTACAGATTAGTAATGAGTGCTGTCCAAAATTAAAAATATAAATAAATAGTAATTATAGAAAATAATCTAACTTCAAATCACAAGTTAGCTATTTATTTATTTGTAAGTAATAATTATTTATTTTATTTCTCTAAATGTATTTCATAATTATTTTATTTCTCTATATCCATATATTTCATAATTATTAATCTAAAATGAAATAGAATGGAATATGCACAATTAATAACAAATTTGAAAAGTACTTAAAGAGAGAGCTATAGGAGTAAGCGCGGTAAAAAGCGTGGGCAAAAATACAAATGTCGAAACAATATTAATTGCATTAAAAAATTCTATTACACACACATACATACGCATAAACGAATGTTTCGACTTATTTATATTCAATAAAAAGAATAAATTCAAGTATATTATATACATTATATCATTACAAACATCGACTAGATATGTACTTTATATTTTAGGAGTATTTCAAGTCCAATGACTTCAAGTATCGACTGTGTTTCTACGTTGCTACGCTACAGAAACACCAAAACAAATGTTATCGATTGTGAGAAGTATTCAGTCTCGCTACACATAAAATTAAACGTGCAATGCCCCTTCATTGATCAAACAATATATACGATACACCTACTCATAGTGTTTTATTAAACGAGATAAAATTTCAAACATCGAAAGTAAATTAAAACTTTGCATTAGCATGCGCTTACCTATAAGGTTAAAATTATTGAAATACTAACTGACATGATATTAATACTTAATTTGCTTATGCAAACTTCTCTTCTACCGTCACACATCGCAATTTACGACAAAACTTTATGCACACGCAGCATATAGCACATGACGCATTAAAAATTTAAATTTTCGAAATGTCACATTTCTCATTCCCGATGCGTAGAGGAATTCGAGTATATTCCCCATTAAATTGCAAAAATTCTGTCTATTTTGCAAAACTGTTTCCCATTTCATATACAGAATTCGATAACTTCTGATTCTCTAGCCCTCTTGGAATTTCTGTCAATGATACATATCGCAATACGTTTTTTTCTTCTGATCTTCATACGAATTCAATGACAACTTGTTAGAAATATAAAAGCAAAATACGAAAAGTAAGTTCTTCAGTGTGAAAGCGATGCATCGCGCACGAGCCAAGTCGCGTAACTTTCATTTGCCGGTGCAATTACATCATTCCTGAGCAACCATCCATGTATCCGTACATTGTGTCTATCCTGCTGGTATTGGAACGTATCTGTTTCTGGATCGTCGCGTCAGTTTAGATAATTGGATGTGCTATTTTATATTGATCATATAGCGAAAATTTGTTATAAGTTCTATTGGTTATAGATTCTATCGGTTATAGATTTTTTATTTATAATTGCCAATTTATAAATAATACAAAATGAAATATTTTACGTGAAGAAAATACAGTAAACTATAATATACACAACATTAAATTCTGATATCTATTATAGATATTATCACATTTAATTTAATATAGCATTAAATATATATTTCATATTTAATATCTAGTTTAATAAAAATTCCGCTGCTCTGTTCCGCGCCACTAAATTTCAAAATTAAAGATTGAAAATAAAGGATTTATTGTTCTTATTATATTCATCGAACTCAAGCTATTATTCTATTTCTGAATCTTTAACTGTAAAACAATTTTGTCTTCTCTCTCGCGGATTGGCATGAAATTTTCGTTTACCTCCAGGTTTCCAATTACGCGTCAAGAATGTATTACCCGTTACAAAATTAAATAGACGTCTCCTGACGTAAACCTCTTGGTCTTAACTATAAACGCAGATTAGATATTGTATTTCTCCTCTATACAGGATAATAACATCGCAAATAAAATATAAACATAAAACATCATAACGAAAGAACTATAAGTCAACTGGATTTTTGCCCACAATGTTAAACAAATATTCTTGGAAATCTCCAAGGACACATATGCATAAAAGTAATACGTGTACTAGGTCAGAAAATTCTATTTCTCTCGTCGTCGATATACGTTTACTTTATCTCTACTTAATGGTCTAGAAAGTTTACTAGAAGGAATATTTTCCGATATTCATATTTCGATATAACGCACGTATCATAAAATACATTTATACTCTTTGCTCATGTGCCTAAAATATACAAAAATGATAGAAGCCACTCAGGCTTCGATAAATATAATATTTCGACAAAAAACGATGATTGCATACGCAAACAATATCGCACCAAAAATAATAATTTATGTTGATTTAAATAAATCAATATTAAGTTAAAATCAATCGCGAAGTATTTAATATAAATAAGAGAAGAATGCCATTTTCGATAAGTCAACTCGATTTATCGAACTTGAAACACAAACTGAACAACGTAAACTAAAATAATAACCTCACAATTAAATTAATTATTAATTGATTTAATAATAATGCTGCTAGCATCTTAAAAACGTATAAAATAATTGATGGCGAATTATTTATTTATATGTTTTTAAGATGCTAGCAGCATTACTATTAAATCGAAGATCAATTAATTTATAATTGTGAGATTATTATTTGAGTTTATAATTGTGTTTTATGGTACGACAAACTGATTCGGTATACAATCTGTAGAACTGATAATTATATTTGTACATAATAAATATTACTAAGCACTAAGTCGAAAATAGCATTCTTCTTTTGTTTGTATATTAAATAAATCATTAAAATACGTGAGATAGCTAGCACGTTGAATACTTTTCTCGTTTACATTTTCAACAGCGAGACTGTAGGAAAATACTGACATGTCCGTCCAAACTTTTTCATTCTCCCTCAGCGCTCAATTACGTCGAGAATTTATCACGAGAAAGAGTATTTCACAACAGGGAGGACTGGCGTTCACTGTCCAATGAATGGAGGGAAAGATTCGTTCAGTTAAATAATTATAGCGCGTTGCACATGCGGATGTCATCTAGCGAGACCTTATTTATTTTTTGTTATCCTATTTATTCACATTTCAAAGCATTTTATGGAAAGAAGTTCTATACCTTTAGCAATATTTTATGTACTTTCTCAGACACCTTTGTATCTTTCGATGTATATCTTTAATATTATTTTATCATTTTTTTCTATTAACTATTACCGAACTCATGTATGTAACGTTCCAAAGAGATTATACTATTATTTAGATAAACATAAATAAATAATTTAGTCGAATATATAAATATTAAAACATGCAAAAATTTAAATAAATAATTGTATTCTTTGCACAAAAGCAAATAACAAGATTATTCTATTATTATATTCTAACTTTATCTACATCATAATTTATTTCTTAATGGAATTCATATTGGATAGGATTTTGAGGTAATCTAATCGATATGGCGATTCACGTTCACATGTACGTGGTGAAGCATGTAGATGATAGTCGCGGTAGATTGCTTCTACATTACATCGAGATCCTTCAATGTATCGAGAACACGCCCAATGACTCGCACCCTATACATAACACGTTAGCAAGGTCGATTAGTTGCCTTAATATTGATAGTCATAGCTGTCATCTCACACTCAGAACTATAAATGTGCAAAATAATTGAGTATGCGAACAACATTATTATTCTCTTATTTTCATAAATATACTATTTCTATTGCGTTTGTTAAATAGGAATTTGTATAAAGACATGATTATAAATTCAGTTATATGCAAAATATTATGGAAATTGTTATGATTTAAAGAGATATAATTCATTATTATTGTAAATAAATGTATATATTATTGCTGCATAATAAAATAAATAATCATTAAATAACTGTAATATACGTATATTCGCACAATGAAATAAATAACGTATTTATTTGTATGTTATTTATTCCATTAATAGTTCCATTAGTAGTAGTATTCTATTAGCAGTAATAATACACATTTATTTAAAAAATTTTTTAAATCAAAATAATTAAGTAAAGTCGAATGCCTGTTAACGACATTTCTAAGTTTGATCACGAAATTAAATTATTCTTAATTCTTTTATCTTCTTCGGTGTACAATCCTGATCGTGCGTTCTAGCAACGTAAAACATTACATTATGCGAATTGAAATATTCCGAAAAAATTTCCGGCCACAAAAATAAAATTAAAATCGACGATAGCTGTTTAGAAGACAAAAAAGACTGGCGATCATTTTGGAATCTTTACGACCTGCGAAATATATACATCTCCGAGATAAGTTTTCTACGTAATAAGGTATGGAAAGCGAAGGAAAGTTTAGGCAAACGGCGGCGATAGTGGCGGCGCCGTCGAGTCGAGCAGCTTCAATTGAGATGAATATGTATCGCGAGACTTACTCGGTACCATTTGTCTTCGGACGGATTCAACTTCCGGACGTTTTGAGTCGACACGAATCAAAAACCACTACGATGACGAAAATGAATAATCTCTAGTTCTTGAAGATAACACCGAGAATCTGTTAGCTTCTGTATGAAAGCTGGCGAGAAACGATTCAACTTTTGCATTTTAACTCAAGGCATAAAATTGTCGCAATTAAAAAGCGAAAGGAGTAATATAATTATAATTAAGAGAATCCGTGAGATTAAAATCTTAATTTAAGTTTAATGACTTTCCCTAAATTTCCGACTTAAATTAGAAAATATTAAGAGAGAGGCGAAGATGCGAATACAAACTACATGAATAAATCAATTTTCAAATTTTTCCTATTGTTTGTAAAAATATAATTTCCATACAAAGCAGCACATTTAACTGTAAAATAAATGAATCAAATTAAATGAACCAACTCTGATGATTATTAAAATAAGTTTTAGAGATGTAATAATAATTTGCACATTAATATCGATATGCCATTCGTTGATAAAAATCTATTGTTCAATAATTCAATTATTATAATTTACACGTGTATGTATCGTATGTAAGTATATAATGTGTTGTAAATTCTTCTAAAATCGATACGCATTAAATAGTGTTAAACAAATATTCCAACACTTTGTTAAATGTATCAGAATTCCACGTGGTTGTCTTACGACCACACGAACGATCATGTTGGCCTCTGTTTAACAAGCGTTGAATAATTCCGTATCGGATAGCTACACACGTGCCACTGTAACACATTCATTATTCGCTTCAATTTACGGTCGATCTATAATATCTATGAATATGCACACCATAGAATAGTATTATTCCTATTATATTTTGGCAGCTAAAACATCTTAGACTAAATAATTTAATCTCAAGGCAGATAGAATTAACAGTTATCAAAAGTATGGACAACATATTTAGATATTTAAAAATAATTATTAATAGGCCAATTCTTCCGATTTTTATAAAAATACTAACTTGGAACAATAGATTTTATAATTTTTCAGTATTACAAGATTTTTTTCAATAAAACCGATAATTATTCTAATTTTTAATATTCTTAGTAAGTTTCGAATTGTAAGTTACAATTGCCATTCAATTTATTACCGTTATATAGATTCTAATATTTAGAAATGTTACAAAGCTTAAAATAGCACGCTATTACGAAATACATCACACATATCATTGAAGCTGCACGCTTACCGTCCAGCGGTCGATCGCGTGCATTCTTCGATACCAAAAAGCCATCGATACGATGGAGAATGCGCTCCTTAGGACCGCAAGTTATTTTAAGAGAACTGGTTTGGTAGCTGTGCTATATTTACTTTTCTCCGGCACGCCAAAGTCATTGACAGCGTCCTCTGCTCGGACCTTACCTCTCTTATCCTTCACACTTGTGCCGAAATGCGATTAAACAGATTTTTGCAAGTCTACTTCCTGCCGTTACGAATTATTAATTTTAATATATAAGCAAAAACTATAATTTATTAATCCCTTAACGTGTTACACAACATATTGACGTAAATATTTTTTTTATTTTTCTTTTTTTTTAGTTTTATATATATCATATAGTGAAATTAATAAAATAATTCATATAATATCAAAAGTGATATTAAAACTTACTTTGCCAAATAACTGTCATTAATTAAATTAGCATGTGAAAAAAAATTATGCACCGCATGTGCGCGCGCGCGTTTCATTAGCTTCTTCAATTATATCATTCTACTCCGACTATATCATCCTATACATTTTATAATTGTTTTTAATTTTCTTCATAGTCTAGAAAGTTTAATATATAAAT
>NW_017259490.1:1904704-1906802 GCF_001594045.1 Atta colombica
GTAAATTTTACATTTATTTCTATAAATAATAATTTGAACTATTTTAATTCATGACAAAATAATTGTCAAAGACTTTAGCATAAAAATACGATAACGTACATGGTCGGCTTTGGAAAACATTTTAAATTGCTGTTGATTTCTTTTTAGAATTCAACGATTCGCTCACCTATGAATCAAAGAAAGATCTCGTCCCACACTCGAGATTAAATTGTTTCTAGCAATAACAAAATTATAGATACAACCGATTGATTTTTATTGAACGCTGGCTTAGCTTTAGAGAGAGATTCTCGTCACTATATTTCCCGCTTGCATCGATATTTCTATACTGAATTTATTTTATTTATAGTATTTATATTTTGAAATGAAAATCTCGCAGATTGTCGAGAAAAATTTGCTTTGCCAAGTTTGTTATATTTAAGTTTGTTATGAAAAACATATTTTTAATGTAAATGTATTTTTAATTTCTATCGAAAATACACATTTAAAAATACATTTGCAAAAATAATTGTACAAAATATGAGAAATATCGAAATTCTTTGAAAGATCAAAAGCCTACGTTAATAAAAGTCAGCGATATAATGATGTCTAATTTCAAGAAAATACTGTATCGATCTCGTACGAACGAGCACCGTTACGACTTTCTATTGAAACAATGGCAAGACGTATTTCTGATGGCTGTGCTGAGTGCATTCTCTGATGCATTCTGCCCTAGGGCGCGCCTTATTTATTATTCGTCGTCGCATATGTCAAGAAAGAGAAAAAAGAAAGAGAGCGAAAAAACAAGGCGACATTGCAAAATAAATGTCGAGTCGCGGGAATGCTCAATTGTAGCAAACACTTCGACCAAATTAGGGAGGCAGGCTTTTGACGACACAACAGCTGAGAAAATCCGTTCGAGACATTACTTTTAATGCACCGCGTGCTGCGAAAATCTCGAGTTATGTACAGCTTTCTATATATCTAGCTCTAGAATTAAAACTAAACTAAATTTTCATACAAAATTGTCGTTCTCTCAAAAATCATATAATTTCAATTAATCAATCTTTTTTACAGAATTCTAATTCATTTTTAAAACCAATTTTTTCGTTTTCAAGATTAAAAAATATTTTAATATATATACATGTGACAAGAGAGAAATTCAAACAATAAGCAGGATTCGATTCCACTTTTTGATAATAGGCCGTCGTAAAGACCAAGCTTTCGCGATTAACAAAAGATATTCATCTGTATCTTTATTAGATTTAAAATAGATGTATTAGAGTCGTATATAATTGTTTGTATAACTAAAAATAAAAAACATTTTTTGAACGTTTCGAATAACACTCTTCTAAAGATTTTTTAAGTATTTTACACAAATTGTAATTGCTTCGATCAAATACACTCGAATTTATTCGGCAAAGAGAATTTTTCATTACATTCGAAGAACAAATTAAGAGTTACGTGATGCGAGTAGAAATAAAAAAAAAATGTAAGACTAAATACCACGGGGATGCTCGATTGCATCGGACACTCCGAGCGACTTAGCGAAAGGAGTTTCCAACTCCTAAGAGAATAAGTTATTGCCAAGTTTCCTAATTTTACACCGAACGAAGTACACAAATACAAAACTACTCCAGCAGTGTAGCATGACATTTTACGGTCAAAATTGTCAAACTTAAGTTTTGTCAAGAAGTCATCAAAGTCTGTCTGAAAAATCTCATAATTTTATTATTAAAAATCTAATCGTTAAGAATCTGATAATTAATTTGAATATTGTTGATAAAGCAATTATATAATAATCGAGAGATAGGCAGAGAGAGAGAAAGAGAGGAAGAGAGAAAGAGAGAGAGAGAGAGAGAGAGAGAGAGAGAGAACAGTGGTATTGACAGAGAGAACAATTCCATAATCGAAAAATATCGGCTATATCGAGAAAGTGCTCGATCATATCGAAAGTTCTGACCGACTGAATTGGCGCAAAGGGGTTGTCGAAACAAAAAAGAAACACGAGTGGATCTATATGAAATATATCCATTTTCAACTCGACGAACTCGGAACTGCAAAACGTTTTGTTACTACTTTATTCATTATATACACTGTGTAAATATATATATATATATAT
>NW_017259490.1:1907149-1914115 GCF_001594045.1 Atta colombica
ATATATATATAAGATTACATATATATTTTTATATGAAAGTGCGCGTTTTTCTACCGACGAATTTCGATTCTCACGAAAGAGACAAATATAAGTCACGCGAAGCAATTGAAACTGATTATATTATACTCGCTTCCACCAACGTAGATTAATTTTAATCTCAGTTTAAGCTTACTCTTCATTTTTCTCTAATTATAAGAATTAGAAAAAGATGAAAAATAAATTAAATCAAAATTAAAAGTTTTATATTAGTGAAATAATATTAGTGTATTTCGACTCCACTTAATTGCTATGATAATATCAAAACTAAGAATATTATAAATTTTTTAAAACATATATAAAACGCATTTAATATATTTCTTTTTGCGGAAACTTTATGTCTCAAATAATTAATTAAATACAAAATTCGTTCAAATGGAAAGCGATTACATTAGAATATTTTAAAAGTGATTTCTACGAACCAGATAATTTGAAAACAATACTAAAAAAAGTATTGAAACTTGGCTCTTTATAGAAAAGATAGATTTTCGAACGTTCCATGAATGTGTCCCGAAGAAAGTATGTAACGACCGTAAAAAGAAAAAGAATACGTTGCGGAAAAGCAATCGAAAGTAACGTTGCGCGTGCAAAGGGTTTAACAGAGCGAGAAACGAAAGCAAACCCAAAGTCAAAAGAATATTCCATGACACCGCGGGTAGAATTAATGGTGGGTGATATGTATGACGTTGGATCTACATCACGAGGCTCAAGAAGCCTCGTGCACGAGGAGGAAGTATAATAATTGGATGTCAACACCCACGAATGTGTGCGGAACATTCGCGCACGTACATTTCGCCTAACATGCCATTCCATCCATTCCAGGCCGTCGCGTCTCACCCTTTCTCAGTCTTTCTCTCGTTCTCCCTTCCGCATGCGGTGAATCACGCGGTGCTCTTTTTCCTCCTTGCACCGATCCAGCTGCGCGTATAAATAAAATAAAGCTCCTTTTCCTGGCTGCTAACGCATCCTGACGCACCAAGTGCGATTCCAAAGCGAAAAAAGAAATGGTCAACGGCGTCTTGGCGGAGCCCAGCGGAATTACGTTGCGTCGTTTGAATCATTTATCTCGTGTCTGGTCTTGTGTGACCTCGAAGAAACGACGGATCGAGATAAATGACTACCAAAGATAAAGCAGTTAAAACTTGCACAGTTAAAACTAATGCCAGAAGATTCGAAAAGAAAAAAAAATTATAATTATTTATAGGCTATCATTACTTTCTCTCGATTTATCATATAGAGACGATTGATGGACAACTCTCTCATTAAAATTTTTATCAGAAACACTTTGCACCCAATTATAACTATTTTATCAAGAAAAATTATTGTACTTTTTACGAATCATAAATTTTCACTGCAAAATCAAAAGTAAAATTATTCACATAAAAATAATCATCGTATAAACGTGTAAATATACGAAAAAGTAAAGTAGAAACAAGATGGGCTCTCGCAGAATCACGAAATGCACTTCGCTCATCCATGTTATTTTCAGTCATTCCGTGCACTCTATTCCTGCACATCTGTCTCGATCTGTGGCAAAATAAACATTTCTACACAATGCACGGAGTCTGATGTGGAACAATCTTGTGACCGTTTGTCCTAGAGTCGCAACAGTTGTATTTCGCGCTTTTACATCGATTTTCCTCGATAGTTTGGCACGCTGATGTCGCTGATGCATCCGGTGCATTGTATTATATTAATTGAAAAATATTAGATGAACTTCCCAAAAGTGCGGCGTTTGAATATTAATCACGTATTTATTACGAGCTGCATTTTAGTGACCATGTATTATTAATTTATAATAATTTGAATCAATATATACATGTAATTGCAAGGTATTATAATCACTAAAATATATATATATGTAATACACGTTTAATGATATATGCTCAAATACTGAAGTGCATTTTGAATTTGCAATCGTGATGTAATATCGCATCTAATACGGTCGCCTCTGTAACCTATTGCCATGCTAAATTAACAGACACGAGTCGCGGAAGACTTATCAAAGCGTCTAACTATTGACAACGTTCTACCCCAATTGCTCTAATCGCTAGCTCATATCCCTGCCTCGAATTCATTTCCATGAATACTTGATGATTTGATTATATCGCGACATTTGCAAATAAAAGTTTATAAATATATTTTCTATTGTTTATAAATAAATAAATAATTTCAATACATTAAAAAATGAGAGCAGTTAAAAATGAGTATAGTTTTTTTATAATATTTTAAAGAGTTAAAAAACTTAATAGAACAAAAACTGTCAGTATTAATTTATATTTATATATATATATATATTGATAAAGAGATACATAAAATGTGAGTATTGATTCATAAATCAATTCCTTGACGTATTATTTCATATATCAAGTATATATCACTCTCCACAAATATCAGTCATAAATGTAGATTAAGTAAAAACATGTAAAGAGATAACTGCAAATTTTTTGAACACTCGGATTCTTGATACTTCGATAAGAATTGCAATAAAGTTAATGTTTACGTTAGCCATGAAGAATGTCGATTTGTTCTTCCCTGCTATATGATTATGTGTACCGCTTGTCCATCAAAATTACAGTTATAAACGCTCTAACAATAATCTAAGCCATCTGTTCACCAATGTAATTTACGATTGTAAGGAATCTGACAATAGAATTAATGGTTACGGCATAATATATTTCTAATTTTCTGTAACTTTGTTCACTCGCGAAAATATTGTAAAATAGTTATATTTGAGGTCTTTACAAAATTGGCAACTAAATGCGAATTTTTACAAAATTCATATGGCGTTTGATTGTTTATAATTTGTTAGCATTTATTAAAAAATCGTTTCTGTCCATCCTGCAAAAATAAAATATAAACAAAAAAGTAATGCAAATTTCGGCAGGAACACACAAAAATTATTATTTATGGATAAATATGGACAAATTCGGTACTCAAATGATACATTGTTTTGCAATTTTGCAAAAATTCGCATTTAGGAGTACCAAATTTTCACAGACCTTCATACGTGCAGGACAGCACATATTCTGAAGATTCGTCCCCATCGAAACCAATCAGCATACTGGTTTCTTCTTCTTCTTCTTCTTCTTTCTTTATAAAAAGAGAAAGAAGGAAAGAAGAAAAACAAGTCACAATTGGCTTCGGTGAGGATGAGCCTTAAGAGATATTCGAAACATTCCAAACTTTTAGTATGTCGCAGTAAACATAAATTGAAATTGGAACTGGAATTTTATCTAAGGTTTCGTTTTATCACGCTTGAAACTTTTCCACACAATGACAAGTGGTTCAAAAGTGTTCAAGATTTCCGTAAGACATTAAGCAGATCTATAAATCTCCGCGACACTACATATTTCTGTCTGCTAACGTTCAGATGCATACGCCAATATGTGAGTGTCTGAAGTTTCGTGTTAAAACGTAATGGAGTCACGAAAGAATTGTTGTTCTCGTCCTTCAATGTCCAACGTTGTCGTATTTCGTTCTCGCATGTTCCTGTATTTATGTATTACATACGCCCGAGTTGTTTCTGGCAAACCATTTGTTGTGTCGCTAATTTATAACTATATCCTATAAGTTATCATTTCCACTATAGTTACAGCTTCGAGTATTTTGCATCTTATATTAATTGCAAATCTCTTATTAAGACCGATATATCAGTTTACTGTATATTTCCATATCATGTTTCATTAAAATTCACACGTATTATTTCCATAAGCCGCATTATATTGAATACATAATAAACCTACTCCCCAGAACATGTATCAGTTCATCGCTCGCTACTTCCCGAGCTTCTTATGCAACCAGAAACGGCATAGCGAGTAACTTCATTGGAGACGTTGCCCGCGCGAGATCATAAATTACCGGAGGGGCGCGTAATACCCACGTAGAGCACCGTCACCCATGGCACCCATAGGTATGCGAGGCATCTCAGAGCCGGCGAGGGTTCCTCGACTACATACGTAGCCGATAAGAAAGTGCCGGTACACGCCCCCACCCAAGTTCGGTACGGTCGCCAAGTGGCCGACAACTAACGACCGGTACGTGGAGTATACCTACTTTATAGCAGAGCCGAGGAGTATAGCGGACGAACGAGCGGAGACGAACGTGCATGGTGCAGGCGGAGTGGCGCGTATACATATATACATACGTATATATACATATATATTTGTGCACGTATACGTGTACACACATGCTCACCAAGACAACATACGGCGAACCGGGCATCGGCGAAGAGAGGGAAGAGAGCAGTTTCATGCCCAGCGAGTAGTCGGGCCTCAGAATCGCGCGGAGCTCCAGCTCGGTCTCTCCGGCCGCTCAGGCACGCCGTGAAACCAGCCAGCCCAGCTCCTACGACACATTCCGACAGCTCGCCGTAAAGTTATTAAAGGTCCGGAGACCTTCTTCGAATTACGCTCCGAAATACCTGCCCGTAGTAGTGGTCTCTCATACCGCATTGTTGCTCCAAAACAAGCGGCACTCGTGAAATCTCGCCGTTTTAATCGTGTGTCGATCAAACGACCACGACATTAGAACCGATACCGATCTGAATCGACCTGGAATCGATTTAAGGAATCGACAGCTCTTTTCGGGCTAGTACTCGTTTTATTGTTCTCGAGAAGATTAAACGTGGTATTGATTCTGTGTATTACAAAGAGGATCTTTGTACGTCGATTAACCGCTACGATCTGAATCGGTCTGGAATTGTTCCAATGTAAGACCACGTTTCAAAGTGTATTATTATATATTTCTACTCTTTGTTATATAAAAATCAAACATTGTATCGACTGTGCATCGAGAGTCATATCATCGTGATTAAAAAAAAAAACGCAAGTCATGTGAGGAATTTTACCATTTTAGTGCATCAATCGAATTCTACAGCAATTTTACGCGTTATTACCAAAATATGAATATAAAAATTGTTCAATAAAATTCCAGCCAAAGAAATGTGTTCGTGCGTACGTGTTATATGCTGTGAAAAGATTAAAAGTCCTTCTAAAAGAGTACATCACTCATTGAGTGTGCTTCATCATCTGGATTAAATAGTACACCAATTTTACATGCTGACAAATATATATATATATATATGAATCGAAAACTCGACGAGCTTTGATCCATTTTGAACAAACGGCAGATTTATGTTATCAGCTATAAAACTAACAATACATGCAGTCTGCTGTCGCAAAAACATGAAATGTCTCATCAATTTTGCGCTTTGCCGTGGGGAGTATTCTAGGAGTTCATTTCAACCGAACAAAAATTTCGCAATACTTCTTGCGAAGCAGAGAGCATATGTTTCCGAAGAAACGGACATAGCAACACTTCGTTGATTCCTCGCATATAGGATTAAGGAACTTCGCCATGAGATCGTTCCGACCGGGAAACACGCGTGCGGTTGAGGATAAACATCGTGTTCTCATCGTGTTCTGTTGTAATTTCGGAGTTACCAGTTATTTCTATCCACAAACGCAGCAGTGTAACTTGAAAATTCGACGTACATTCGCGTCTCGTTGAAATTACCAAACTTTCACGAACGGGAAGCGAAAGTTTGTAGAATGCTAGAACGGTATGTGCCCTTACTTGAATAGATGATTGTTTGTGAAGATTTCTCTAACCTGTAAAGACCCATCTAAGAACTACTCACCAGACAAATAAATCCAACGAATCTTTTACCTGAGTTTCTTTTTTTAGAGCCTTGGCAGCTCTCGTGCAGCTATATACTGCGAGATGTATCATGCAGTGATGACACCATACAATCCATTAGGCACAAAAAGCGTGAACATGCATACAAATCGAAAGCTCGACAAACACCAATTAAAGAAATGACTTCATATTATTCGTACTGATAATTCAAAGTGGTGTTCGCACGGAATTATCTGCATTTTTTCTTAATATATAGACGAAAATACAATCTTACAATTAATAAAACGAATATTTTCTTAGATATGTGCGCGATATAATCACGAAATTGTTATAACATTTAAAGAATTAACGACGTACATTACGTACATACGTAAATGTATGTACCGTGTAATCCAAAACTCCGAAGAAAACAAAATATTCAAAATATTCAAGATATTCAAGATATCATTGAACGCAATAGATGACGAGAGGATTCTCCCTCAGAGGTCGAAAATCTATCAAAATACGTGCACCAGCAGCAACATAATTACCCAGTCTTCGCATCGTGAGCGACGCGACGAAAACATGCGTGAGTAACAGTGTAGAATAAAAATATTGAAGAATCGAACACCGGTCAAACACGTTAGGTCACTAAAAATAGAGAACAAAGCCGCGCGTTCGTTAGTGGATGCAGGTCGAAAAGTAAATCGGACTCTACGCATCAAGGCATCTTAGCGATTAACACGTAACGATTGCGATCGAGAAATTCGCAGAAGGATCATTTGTGGAACCAGTTCGCCCACCACGTCCACATACGTGACCGGCTTGAAGAAATGAATCGCGATGCTCACCCGTGAGCCTGTCGATTCATCTCCCTCGATACATTATTCAAGGATAAATGCAAGTTACGCATGGTCAATCAGTCGAGACTGCAAATGTTCTGTTGCCTTTTTTATTACTGCCAATGCAATTATCGGCGCAACAAAGCGTAATTTTTACATAATCCTAACCTTGACGAAATTAAAAACGCAAACTTGAAATATTGTCGCAACAAAATCTGTATTGTAAAATGGAATAAGTCGGTCCAGTCGGGACTTTGATTGACATTTTAAAAAATATGCCTAGACAGAACGAATGTTCAAAATCAATTATACATCATAAGTTATTAGAAATACAAGAAAAAAAATCATATAAATAAAAGCAATTTTTTTCTTTTCTAAAACCCAAATAAATTGAACTTATGTGTGTGTGTATGTACACACACACACACACACACACACACACACACACACACACACACACACACACACA
>NW_017259490.1:1914215-1928775 GCF_001594045.1 Atta colombica
TGTTCTTTAAAGCATTAATTAAAAAGCCTTCTTTTTAACTGAACTTCTTGCATAGTTCGTCTTTTCTCTTTTCCTCTTTAAAGCGAAGAGAAAAGAAAAAAAGATGAATCGTGCAAGAACTTTAGCTAAAAAGAACAGACCTAAAATTAAATATATGTAAATTGATTTTCGATTTTGTTCTGCATCTTAAAAAAGACAAGAAATTATTTAAATCTCACTCAGTTTCTTAATTAACGTTTTTAGCGAATATATTAATTTTACTTAGTTTTGTGAGATAGCAATTTTTACATCTTAAAAAGTCTTTAAAACGTTTTATATTCCGACTTTGATATGCTATCTAGGTATTATTAAAATTTGAGTCAATCACCAATTTCAGTTTTTTTTTTTCTTAGTTAAATTATTCCATTTTATGATAACTGAGATCTTTACAAAAATTTATCGTTATTTTTTTTACGATTTTGCTATTTTAAATTGCTCTGAGAAATAACACATTAAATTTCCGGACTTAACAACGTCGAATATAATTTGTCAAATGACCGAGAAATAATGATGAAAATGATCGTTATTTGACAAACGGTAATCAGTACTCATAACAATCATGATACTTATTTGGCGAGAGACAAATTGCAACAAATTTACGAACAATTCTGATTCTTGATGATACTTATTTGTTGTATCATTATATGTCCTACTTTTCATGTCGCTCGCTAATCAGATAGAAAGTAATAAATGCCAGTAATGAGAGAAGCTTCGCATTAACAATTTCCGTAGCGCGGCACGTGGGAACACGTGGTTTTAGTTGCGTTTCACGTGCATCATTCTTGCGGTGTAATATGTTTATTAGACGAATCCGCATATTCGCAATAATAATCTAAATAATTCGTCAGCGTATAACCCAAGATACGCATGCACGAGTTAATTAGACACCTTCTTGCCATTCTCCCTCATCCCCTCGCGATATTTACGTAATAATTTAGTAGCACCGTCCACACAGATTGCGGCCTTCGTGTTAATTTAATTCGAGATTTATCATTTGTACGATATCGGATATTGCATCTGCTAACCATAACGTCTCTCGACGTGCCTATTATACCTCTATGCAGTGAAATATCATCAGAACATCATTCAGAATTCAGAATTCTCTCTGTAACGAAGATTGATAGAATAGCCAAACGTTCCTTGCATCAATAGACGCGTAATTTGGAACGCTTAACTAAAATTTAGTATCAGCTGGGATTATATCTCAAATGTAAAAATTATTATTACCCTACACTTAAAATAACTATTTCTTAAATAAAATTAATAGAGATTGTTACCTAAAAGTGTTAATTAAAAAATTGAGATTTAAATAATTTCTTGTCTCTTTTCAGAGAAAAAACAAAACAAAAAAAATCAATTTATATGTATTTAATTAATGCTCACGGAACGGAATAAAAAATATACATATGTATATTTTTCACGCACATGCACGCTCACATATGCATGCATGTATAAATTAAAGTTTTGGTTTGTAAAAAAAATATTATTTTTTTATCTGTATTATTTTTGTTGTATTCCTAATATACAACTAAAACGTATTAAATAATATTTTATTAAATGTTTTAACAACACAACAATTGATTTTATACGAGCATTTATGCCTTATGGATATTTATGTTAACGCTAACGTTGATGGATGAGGATGAATTCGTATTATCTCTTAAGAATTACATGCGTAAATCCGCAATAGATCAATAGAGAAATATCTTTCTGCACACACCGTTATCTAAACTCAATACGTCACCCCAATATCGATAGAAAGTGGCAAAACCTGTTTAGTTTCTGCATGTAATTCACCTGCTACTTTAATCTCATCGTTTTCCACGTCGCATCCTTCATTCAATTTATCACTTGAACTTTGTGAAACAATAAGTATTAAAAAATAAAAGATAAAATCTCAGAACGTTCAGAGTGATATATATTTTCCTTAACAATTATCTGTCACTTTTTTTTAACTGACAGATAAAAAAATCATCGCTTCGATTACCGAAGCATTCAACGAAGTCAACAGAACTTCAAAACAAAAGATTGGCAATATTGTTTGAAACAAAGACTTTTTAACCAGCGACCACTACAAAAAAGAACAATTCATCTTGATTCATTCGAAGCATTTTATTGCCCATGACGAATCGACGAGCATTGCACAGAATGAAATGCGAGTAGCAGCTGAAAATCACGGGAAACGCTGACAGGTAATTCAATCTCTGCCCAATGCACTATAGACATCGAGACATACTTTGTGCAATAGAAAAAAAATTCTGCGCATTTCGCGATTGCACAGAGAGAGGTACAAGTTAATCACTTTATATTATATTTTTATTTCAATACTAAAACTACTCAAAATATTTTTAGTACTAGAAGGAACATAGAAATTTATAATATTTAATAATGAATAAAAAATAAATCATAAATTAATAACAATGATTGATAAAATCTTTGTAATATAATCACACAAGCATACGAAAACAATAACTTTCACTCTATTTAACTTATTAATTGCAAGTAAGAGAGATGAAAATAATACGATATACATCCCTATTTGGAAAGAACATCTCGTAATATCATCATCCGGGAACTAACGTGTAATTCGCACATATGCACACAAGCTTACACAATATGTGTACCGTCAAGCCAACAAGCAATATCTGAGCAACAAGCTTAGATGCTTGGATATAATAGCATGCTTGTCCCCTTTCCCTGTCCATCCCTTTGTGGAAATCGATTCATGCTACGCAATACATTATCACGAAACTTCATCTTTTTCTGCTTGTGCAAATCACATGAAAATTTTCCCTATTATGCTCGAGAAGAAATACATTCCGATCACATTGAGAATAAAATGATATCACAACTATAGTGTACAAAACTTCTTACTAAAACGAATACAGGATGTTTAAGTACATTATTATAGATCCATTAAAATTTCAACGACTGATTTCAGCGATGTAAAAAGCTGATCTAAAAAATTTTGTGGTTGATAATCGCGAAAATATTAATGTTAAATATCTTCGATTAAAAGTATTATAATCTTGAAAAAAGATTAAAATACATGTTAAAAACGCTCGGATAATGGTCAAACCAATTTTATTTTTCTGCCGACTGTAGTAACCAAATTATCAAAAAGGCTCTTTGCTCGTTACGTATGAGATTCGCAATGGAAATAACATTAACCAACGACATTATCGTAATCATAATGCGCGTTATGATGCAAGCACCAAGTTGTGTCATAATCAACAATATTGCGCATCGAAACGAAGCGCAAATTGCACGCGCGAGTAAAACTGAATGCGCGGCTGCCGCCGTTTCATCCTCGCGATTGTGATTCGCACGAGCACAGAAATGTCCGCCACAAGTATAAATCGTTGGAGGCGCAACCGACTATGAAATTATCGTTCTGATGCTTAAGAGTCCCAACTATACATCATCTTGGTCACGTAGCCCTTCACCTTTCCATCCGTCTATCTCTCCATCCGCCTCTTTTCCGCCACCCCGATTCACCCCCATTCTCTCTCTCTCTCTCTCTCTTTCTCTCTCTCTCTCTCTCTCTCTCTCTCTCTCTCTCTCTCTCTCTCTCTCTCTCTTTTTTCATTCTCTTCGTTATCAAACATAAACACGAAATGCAGTTCTTGCAAAAGACTGCATTAATTAATTGCGACATGAATTTTTGCCTACGGCTCGTTACGTTTTCACTCTCGATCCCATTTTTCCGGAAGGATTTCTTATAAATGCTCGTCTTTGGGGAGGAAATTCGTATTAAGTTCATTATCCAGTTAACTCGTACGCTCCCTTCTTTCTCTTGCCGACTTGATGCGATTATCCCTACTCGTTTGCTTTGATCGAGATTCGTTAAGGGGAAACTGAGGTACTTAAAGAACCCAACCCAGAACGGGACTGCGCCTCGAGCAACCGATAATATGCAACGACGCAGTATCCGAGCGGTCAGACTCGCGGGATGAAATCGAAGCGATTATTCAACGAACGTGGAAATACTCGTATAAAATTATCTTTCGATGCGACTGGCAAAAAATGTTTGCATTATTAAAAAAAATGTCAAATTTAAACGTTCATATATTTCTTTTTAATGTTGGAATCTACTCGTTTAATATTTCCTGACTATTACGTATGTAAATGTTTTTATATATGTAATACATATGTAAACGTTTTTATCGATATTTTAATAATCGTTACAAAATAGCAAAATGTAAATATTATTAATAATAATATTTACTTTTAAAATATTGTACAGATAAGAAAAATGGAATAGCAATTAGAATGAAATATTCATATCTTTGACATATAAAATTAAAATAATTTAAAGAAATTTTAAAAAACATGAGGTATCTAAAAAAGATAATATATTCATGGAATCGAGATTTAATTACATTAGTTCGTCGGACGAAACTTTATTCAAGTTATTCACTACGGATCGCGAATTGTTTCAGTAATTTAGGTAAACAAATTATGTATGTATTAAAGATAAATATACAGATGTGATGAAAGTTTTAATCTCAAATTCAATTAAATCATTGTTAAGGTTATAAAAAAAGAAATGTTGCGCACATTGGTAAAAAAGGTAATAAGAAGAATCGTGATATAAAATGATAATGAAGTGAATGTGATAATACAAATTTCCAGATAAAGTTAATAATCATAAAATCATAAAATCTTATATATTAATAAGTATATTGAAATGCAATAATTCCGCTTTTTCATATAAAGGAAGATGAAACATATCACATTTGTTTTATTACCATCATTTATATCTACTGTTATAATTTAAAAAGAATTTAATGCTCTTATTTGAGATATTTTTATATAATACCAACTAATGGTATGCAGATAGCTAATTTCCACGAATGCAATAATGAAAATAATTAAGACACACTATGTGCCAAAGAAAGATCAAGAAATCAGCAAGCATATCGTCGATCGAAATTTGTGCACATTCATAAGCAACGTACCGTGCTCTCTCTCCCATTATATGATGCTAACAGAGTACGTACACGATACGTAAATGAAACGGTTCAATATACGGGTTACGTTCGTACGTATCTAAATACGTACCGCTAACGCCCGCATTTCGTTGGTATGAATAGCGCCAGATAATCTAGGAGACATTCTATTCATAAAAAAAACAAATGATTAAAACGAAACGCTCACGCGAATGCCCGCACTTAGAGATCTAAATACTCAAAGTCGAAAGGTTGACAGCTGAAGTATTAAAGGCAGTATGTCAGCCTACAGCATCGCAACATTATCGCGTGAGCAACGTGTTATTAACAGACTATATAATCGGTTTGTGTACACGTTGAGCTATATTGAACGTTAATATTTAATGTGTTCGATAATCAGCTGATTTTCAAATCACGCCTTGGACGACTTATGCCTAAACAATTTCATTTAATATAAGCACTTGTACCTTCACATGTACTCATCAAAGTAGCTTGAAACTATTACGCAAGATACACCGGAACGGAAATCTTGATTCTAATAATTTTATAGACAATTTAAAATCAAATCTTTTCTTAATTAAAATACTAAAATATTTTGTACGAAGCTTTTTTTATATCCAATCAAAAAAGAAACTAATTGCTCAACTAAAAACTAATGGATAATTTTATTATTTTTTTTTATATGTTTTCGGAATTTTCAGACAATCGAGATATGATTACTAAAATATCTAGTTTAGTTAAATTAGAAAATTTGTAAATTTAAAGAATAGTGAGCATTGTTTTTTTAAATATGCTTGTATGCTTATAAAATTTTCTACTTATTTATTTTATGCATCATATGCTTTTAAAAATTAACTTTAAATTTAAATTTTGATTTTAATTTAATATAAATCAATATAAATTTAATATGAGCTTATGTATTCCAACGCAGTACAAGATTGTATTTATTCATAAAATAATTATTATATTATTATTTATGCCACAAAGGACTTTAAAAATTAAAATTATAAGAAACGTTTTATACTTCTAAACTCTATTCTTTTGAAATCCAGAGAGTGTAAACAGCATGTAAAATATTTAACGTAATGCTTGCAGTACTCCGTGATTTAATCAGATCGCGTGGCTTTCATAATAGTTTCGTTATTACATTTTCTCAAGCGCCTCGACATATTTTACATGGAAGATGCGCATCTGGAAGAAAGCACGGGACTCTTCTTGTTGCACGTATATAATGACTGAAAGTCAGTCACGTATATATATATACATATATATATATATATATATATATATATATATATCATATGGTGTGCAGAAATGCATGCAAGCGCTGACAGTGCATTATTGCGGCTTAGAATCCACGATGGTTTGCGCTACTCGTACATTAGTAGCTGACCGGCTGCATAATGACTCTCACATGCAAGAGAATCCTAGGCCGTTATTAGGCATATTACACGCTTTTTCTCGCCGAGCGTATAGTACCTACTCGGCACGTACCACTGCAGCAACGTGTAGAATGCAGATGGGGGTTACTTACTGGACTCGTGTGGAAGTGCCTCTGGGAGAATCCCAATGGATAGATTGACGATGACACACTATTGCCCTCTCTTTCTCTTTCTCTCTCTCTCTCTCTCTCTCTCTCTCTCTCTCTCTCTCTCTCTGTCTCTCTTTCTCTCTCTCTCCTTCTGCAACGACGATTAAATCCTGGAAAACTGCTGATCGATGGCGAAATCGAGATGTCCTTCGCAGCCGCTCAAGTATTCTTGCGATTTCCAAAGTCATGATTGCTGCGACCACTTCTCTCTCTCTCTCTCTCTCTCTCTCTCTCTCTCTCTCTCCCCTTCTCGTGTCACGTTATCAGTTACATCGGAAGAATCATAGGAAGACAAAAAAATTGTTTTAATTTTTGAAAAACTAATCGCTTTTCTTGATTCTAAAAACAAATATTTGATTTTACTTAAAACATTTTAGACATTTTTTTATTCATTTCACTGTAAGTTTCTTACCAGAATTAACTCCACATGGAGACGAAGCTGTATAATTAAAGAAGAAGTTCCGTCATGTTGTTTCTCGCTAACACATTTTAGACATTTTTTTGTTGATTTCGTTGTATGCTGTTATAGTCAGGATCACCGATTTTGTGTATGAAGAATGAAGTTACAATTAGAGAAGAAGAAACGTCTTGTCCTTTCCACTTTAGACATTTTTTTATTGATTTCACTATGTAATTGCTGGCCAGAATTGACTCCAATACACAGAAACGAGGTTGTATAACGAGAAAAGAAGAAGCATTGCATTGTTCTTTCCGTTTGGATTCTTGATCTCCGTCGACATTCGAGCCTTCGAGCTCCAAGATCCGTGCTCGACGACTTGCACACACGCGACGAATGCGATACTACGTGTCGCATCGAAGACGAACGGATTCGATGCGAGAAATGCGACTGACAAAGTTTACACACTTTGTACGCCGATACAGTTGATGTCATCTTGAACGCGGCACCGGTTAACTTAGTCCACTGCATGTGGGCAGGTCAATGATGACGTCATGGGACGAAATGAAGCGGAGCGAAATTAACAAGAAGCACGCACTTTTACATCTATTCGCGTTCACTTACATTCATTCACATTATAACTATAACTAGTTTCGCAAAAGCTGTTGGTCACCATCCTAAATGGAGACAATAAATGAAGCCGAACGACTCCGAGACGCGAGCACAAAATTCACGCACAATCTCAGTTTTAAATTCGTGAAATTCATAAATATCTTTCTACTTTCAATCATATATATACATAACCGTCGCGCAGCAACGTTCAAGTCAATTATCGTATATAGGGAGAAATGGATAATAATAATAATTTATTCACCAGTTGATTTATTCACCATTACTCCCTTCAATCGAATCTTTCGTCGATGATTCTAGATTCCAAACACAGATACGCAGATACGAATGATTATGTTTCGGCAGATAATTAATCCGACATCATCGTCCGCCCGATGTCCACTGAACGCGACATAAACGTGGCACATCTCGAACCGATATTCAAAATGTCCGACGAAAACTTCACACTGACGCGATGCAGCGGTGCTACGCCGACATTTCGAAAATCCGCTCGACACTTCCGATTGCGTAGCACATCTCGGGCGAATAAATAACGCAAAACGATGCGTCCATGGATCACTGCAAACACTGACCTGCCGCGAACGACACACGCCGATTGTGAATAGCAGAGTACGATGGGAAATAATTCAAAATATTCAACGGCAACTTCACATCAACGCGACTTGCGATGCTTCGAGAATTCGTTCGACACTTCCAATTACGCGATACATCTCAAGATTCTCGAGCGAGTTAATGCTAAACAATGCATTCACGAATCACTCCAGACGCTGATCCGAGAATCAGCTCAACACTCTCAATCGCGCGATATATGTCAGGCGAGTGAATAACGTAAAACGATGCATCCACGGATTACAGCGAACACTGCACTAACTGGAAATAGTTCAAAATATTCAACGGCAACTTCACACCAACGCGACTTGCGACGCTTCGAGAATCCATTCGACACTACCGATTGTACGACACATCTCAAGATTCTCGAACAACAATGCGCATATCCACAGATCACAGCGGACAACTGATTTACTGCGAACGACACACGATTACGGATTACTTACTAAAGCGCGGAGGTGAATAGTTCGGAGTGTCCCGCGGCAACTTCGCACCGATATTACTCCGCCAACGTTCCGAGAATCCGCTCACATTTCAATCGCACGATATATCTCAAATAAGTGAATAACACAAAACGATATATCTACGGATTACAGCGAACGCTGCACTGACTCTCCGTGAACGACACACGCTGATACGAATAGCGGAATTCGACGGAAAATGATTTAAGCTCGATCTACATAAGCACAGAACACGACTCGCAGATCGCGAGCTTGTTGCGTCAGCTAATCAGATACATCAATTTAAAAAATGAGGCTTCGAGATTGGCTGACGCAACAAGCTTGCAAATCTGCGATTCGCGTTCTCTGTGTCTTATGTAGATCGAATTTTAGAATATTCGACGATAACTTCATACCGACGCCAACACTCTGCAAGGCGAGTGCGAAAATGAAGACTCGTGGATTTATCATATCTTGATCTTCGAGAATCCGCTTGATATTTCCTATTCCACGACACGTCTTGAAATTTTTGAAGCGAATAATGTAAAACGACACGATTCATTTCCTGAATTACAGCGAACACTGGCTCGTCGTGAACGATATGTGCTAATTACGTCTAAAAGAAGCATGACGGGGAACAGTAAGAATAAATACCAGTAAGTAAAAGATGGTTATATACTCGTCGACACGAATGATCATCGCTTGATTCATACACTATTGCGTAGAACGTACGCGCGACTCGCTTTCGTAATGAAAAACGCGAACGCAACGCGATTCCCCGAATCGACGACCCGAGCGTCGTGCGAGTAAAAACACAAAAGAGCGGAAGACCAAAACAAAATACGAACGCTCGCCCGGCATTCATTGGCGATTCGTATTTTAGGCTGCTTTCCGTTATTTACTAAAAGTATCGAAAATCTACAGTTTACTTTGTATATTCCAGTTAATGTTCAGTACTCGTAATAAACATAAACGGAATACAGTCTTAAGCATGATTTCACTAATGTAAGTTAATGGCGAATTTGGTTGGACATATTAAAGCCGTTGTACATTAATTTAATCTGTGTAGAAGTAAAATACAAATATTTCGAATATTATAAAATACAGATTTTGCTTAACAACACAATAAAATATATTGTGGATTTCATGATTTAATCCGTTTTTATATTTATATTAAGCACATTTTTACGTCATTTGTGTACAACAGCTACACACCAATGTAGTTCCGTCCAATTGAATTCGCTTTAATTTTATTACTTTAATTTCGATTCTTCTAATTCTAAGAATTTATAGAAAAAGATAAACACAGTAAGTTATATCAAAATTTAAATTAATCTTATATTAGTGCCTGTTTCTACTAATGTAGACTAACTTTAATCTTAGTTCAATTTACTTTTTTCTTAGAACTAAAAAATTAGCAAAAGATAAAAAATTAATCGAATCAAAATTAAAATTAAATTGCATTGATGCAGAAACGAACATTAGTAAGATGAAATATATGATATAGAACATATCAAAATTATAGCTTTAATAGAGAACATAAAATTTGTAATTGTTGCAAAATTCTTTTTATAATTAGTTTATACATTTAGATCCAATAAGAAATTAGGAGCAAAACAAATCATATTACATAAAGAATTTGCAAAACTGTTTTGCAAAACTGTTTTCCGCTCAATACAGTCATTTTGACATCTATAGAAAGTCTATTGTATAGGAATGGCAAATAAAATATATGTGTGCGTGTATGAAATGAGAAATTGAAAACAATTATACAGTTACAATCAAAGATTATCAGAGATTTAAAAATATATTATAATATATTATTATTATATCACAATTCTTAATTTTATATCACATTTTTACCTTATTACTTAAATCTCAATTATCTTAATTTCCAAATATCTTAATTTCCTAATTGATTATATATTTGGCAATTTAAAAAAATTTAGATATTTTTAGATAATTAACTGTTAATTTAAAAACATTAATTCAGAAAATTATACATATACGTATACGAAGCAAGCACGAAAAACATAACTTAATATAATTACTATAATATAAAAAAATTATAACTAGTAAAAATAACATATTTTCCACGAGGACGTAATAAACTAAAATTATGTAATATACTCCAGTAATAAACCTCCCTTCTATATAATATATTTGGATAAAATTTCAAAAATAATAAAAACAACGTATAATTGAAGAAATTGTTAATAAATATTTATTAAAAATATTATTAAAATATTATTAAAATTAATATCTAGTTTTTACAAAATATTTACTGAAATTGACAATTGTTAAAATTCTTTGATACTTCTCATCTTTCCAAATAGACATAAAAAGGGCAAGCATGAAACGGTCGCTAAAGTTGACAATATTCATGGAATTGCGAAGGACTTGAGCGGCATTAACTGCTTTAAATTAGTTCACAACGGATTACTTGAGAGCCACGGAAATGTTATTAGTTTGCCGGCAACATAATGAGATTGCATGCACAATCACATGTCGCTATCAGGTGCGTTGTGTACAATTTTCATGACGGCTAAGGACGTTAGAAGGTTTACCTTACTCAGTGAACCGCATTCACAGATCTGCGGAATTTCAGTAAACGGAACATTCCACCGCGAATTAAATCAACTGTACGATTTCTGCTCTAATTATAACACGCGATATTATTTTAACAGCAGCGCTAATCAATAATGCAGTCGGCAAAATTGTTAATTAGAGTAACGCACATGTGTTTTTACGGTGATTAAAGTATCAAATATTAAATTTCACTATTTTGACTATGCATTACTCTGACTATGCATTACTCTACAAATTTAATTAATTCTCCTAAAAAAAATTTATAAATGTTTTTAAAGTAGTGACAATTTTTATTTAGTTTGTCAAACAACATAGCTATCTCTTCAGAAAAAAGGTAAAAAAGGAGAAAAAAACGTATTTAATAAATAAAATTTTTCATATCATATCTCTTTGTTATTGTAGAAAAAAGAAGAAATTAAAAAAAAACATATTGATGATTTTCTCCGATTTTTTCAAAGGACGTATTCCGTTTATGCCGACGTAATAGATTGCATGTCGCGTGACAAACGAGACAAAAAAATGATGACAAAAATGGTGACATGAATTGGTCCTTTTCTAAGTTTTCGGAGCAAAAGCTCGAAGCGCAACGAACATACGAGCGTGATAAGTCTGCTATTCTCGACACTGAGATAAAGCACAGAGAGCCTCGAACTGCCAAACTTCCGACCTCGAAGAACTTTAAACATCGTCATTCGGCCGATCCGAACTTCTAAAGCTGCAGCGCCGGTCCGGATTCTGTTCGTCACGCGCGAATGCAGGCCGCGAAATGGTAGAGCAATGGGTACAGCAAACATCGCGTTGTACAACAGGGTGTACTCTCCATCGACCAATCTCGAAACTAAGTAATGCCGAAAGTTTAAGTCGAGTATAGTTATAGTTCTGCGGTGGGAAAAAGTAACGCTTCGGAGTGTAAAACACTCTCGCGAAATTTCATCATCAGTAACGGGATCCCGTGGAGATAAAAAAGACCGTTAACGTAATCTTGTAAAAAATTTTACACAACGGTTGAAATGAGATCGATATAAAAATATATAGGGCGAAGTGATATCCGAAATAACAGGAAATAACGTTCGCGAGCATCGAATTATTTCTAAATTTCCAGAATTCTGATTGTACATACAAAAAAAGAAATTTCTTTTTATTTTTTTAAAAATTCGAAAAAAATTTAAATAATATGCATATAATGTTCCCTTATTTCAAAATACACAATCCAAAAAAAATGTTATTTTCAAATTATTATCATAAATAAATTAAATAAAATTATTCTATCAATTATCAATTATATTCTAACTTTATAGTCCGTCCTATTCATTCTTAAAATATCATTCTTAAGGTTTTCAAAGAAAGCATAATCATATTCTACAAGAATGACAAATTTTGTAAACTGTCATTTTTGTAAATAAAAAAGAAAATATTCTACAGAAATTAAAATCTAAACATTTATAATTAAAATAGTTTTGATGAAATTCGAAGTTGTTTTATTTTGAATGTAGTCGTTTTTATTGACGAAAACAATTTAAAGTAAATATAAACTGTTGATGATATTTCGAATTATGTGCTATTTTTGATGAATTATTCCAAATATTATAATTTTGTAGAATTTCAAAATTGTCACAACTTAAAAAGACTAATTTTTAAGGATTGTGAAACGAAAATGATAAAAATGACATTTGATCATGTTTCTAAGATATTGTATTCTTTTTATCAATAATATTTGATTAGTCAATAATTTTTTATTAAGTTAAGAAGTAGCTCTCTCTTTTCTAAAAAATTTAATTTTTTTACTTGTGTCATTTTTTGAAATAAAAGAACGATAATTATATATTTTAAACAATAATATTTTATTGTGCTAAAAAATGTTTTTTATCAAGATATATGAATTAAGTATATTATGAAGAAAAAAATATAAAATAATGATATCCAAATTTATAAAAATTGTATGGTAATCTCAATTCGTTCATTAATGGAAAGTCTATTTAAAATATGAAAATTTTTAAAAAATAAGGATTTTTTTAATATATTAATGCATTTATCCTAAAACGATTACAAACAAGTGCAAATTGGAACAGGTGTAGTTAAATTCTCTCACTTCCTCAGTCTATCGAAATTTCCTTATCTACCACCTGTGCAGATGAGGAATCGATACGAATTGGAGTCATGCTTTGTCTTATCATTATTATTAACGCGCATTCTTTCATTATCAGCGTTACAGAATTCGAGTATTCTTATACCAGACCGATAAGTTTATGCCACTCATCACGAGTCGACAGTGATTTTAACATCGTATTGCGTCTTCGCCTACGCCTGTCGAATATTTTACGTCAGGTATGATAAAAATTTTACATGACCTTGTCATCGGTTGTCTATTGCTTTGCGTTTTGTAAAAAGAGCGTTGATGCATACATTCTTAAACTAGTGTTCAGCTCGTCTTTCTCGTTTAATCTTTACGAAATGAGTTTGATAATTAAGAAACATCACTTTATCGCAAAAATAACTTTGGATAATCATGATGCTGATTAAACCTTCGAAAATTGCTCCGAACGTGCTATTACCATGTTATCGTTCGATATTTGCATAATCCTCCCTTCTCTATCGTAATTACGTACTGGTATTCCCTAGGGTTAGCAAATAGTATTTAATTAACTAGAACAACATCGATTTGTAACGCTACTGCGTCGAAGTTGCATATAAAGTGTCAAAAATGCAAAATACAACTTGAAAGTTCTGAATTTTTTTATACATAATATCTCTCAAAATTAAAAACAAATAGTTTTTCATTTTTATTCATGAAATGTAAAGGTATCCATCAGAATTTTCAACGATCGGATACGTTGGTTGAAAGTTTTTTCTAAATTATATACATAATGCGTTTATATATGTATGTGAAATTCTCAGAGAGATTCACAGAGAAATTCTCCGTACAAAATGCAAATTCAGTAAATGTTTAAGCCCCAGCTTGAAACTTAAAGATTAAATCCCTTGCATTTATGAAACTCGACTGTCACGATTTCTCGCTTTGAGAACATTTCTAAACTCACAACTAGATAAATGTTGGGAAGACTATTATTACAGATTATTGCAAATGCTAATTTAACTTGATTTCTTCCTCTGTATTCTATCTTTGAAATGTTATCTGTCCCTTCAAATATAGCTTTGAGTCATTGATCTGCGTAAAGTCTTTATTAGATTAAAATTAGATACGATTTCACAATCTACGAACGAATAAAGACAAATTCCTTAAATATCAAAATATATATATTATTCAGAAAAGTACATTTATTCCACTGAAAGAAAAGATATTATATATATATAT
>NW_017259490.1:1928875-1940233 GCF_001594045.1 Atta colombica
TTATATATTCCTTGCTTCAAAAGTAAGATAACTTAAAAATATGTGATTATTAAAAGTGAAGATTTATCAATCATCATAAGTAAACTAACTTAACTTCACAGTTTCTCCGCCAAATAGCACTTGTGTCATTCTTAAGATTCAAAAAGATAACATCTACAAAAGTGACTTTAAGTTGTGTCATCTTTGTAAAGAAATAAAAGAGTCTTCTACAAAGAATATTTAGAGTTAAGACAGATTTCATGATCAAAGTTTGAAGGAAAAAAAAGTTTGTTGTTTAATTTTGGATTTAGTCATTTTAGATCAAAAAATAAAATGTTAGTAATATTTCTATTATGTCACTTTCGATCAATTATTCCTTTGTTATAATTTTTTAAGAAATCGCAGTTCAAAAAGAATGATTTATTTAAGAGTTATAAAACGAAAATAACAAAAATACATTTAATCATGTTTCTGAAAGTATATTTTTATTTTACTAATATTATTTAAATAGTCTCAGACTAATTTTCTATTGAAAAATAATCTTTCCTCTTCTCTGAAAAATTTAATTTTTTTAGTTGTGTCACTTTTGAAATAAAGAAACGATATAAATTATGTAATTTCTTCTTATTGTTTTTTACATTTTTATTTTTTTTTTTAAATTACGTCTTCTTTTAATTTCATTTCTATGCAAAATTTCTCTGCAAACTTCGCATTTATTATTAGACTTTATCATTTCTTGGCTCGCGATAGTTGACTGTCTACGTATTTCATGTATATGAAGATAGTAATCTAGCATTTTCCATAACTGCAGACGATGTTTAATTACCTAGAATGTCCTAGAACGTCACAACGGTTGCCTTGACCTTATGATAATAAATCCGTGGCAGACGCAAGTTAATTGGCATACAAATGGATTTTCCAACACAGAGCGTATCAATCCGCACGAGTGCACAACTGTTGTTACTGTTACTGCTGCTGCTTGCGTTTGCGTTTGCGTTTGCGATCGGCAAGCACGTGCTTGGCATAATGCGAATTAATGCACAATTCCGCGCGCGGTTATTCTGGCCATTTTCGTCCTGAAACAATCGGGAATTGTTTTTCGACGGGCGCGACGATGTCAGTCGATAGGAAAGTAACAGTAATTGCACAACGAATCATCGCATTTTAGTTCCGCTTGTGCGAAACACTCTCCCGGAACTAATTATGAAGTAATTATAATTCCGGACTCGCGTTGTATCGCTTGTATGTCCACGCAAATTTTCTCTCTCTCTCTCTCTCTCTCTCTCTCTCTCTCTCTCTCTCTCTCTCTGTTAATGGCAACACTGAATATTTTATAAGCAAAACCGCGCTCGATTTACCTGCAAATAAATGCAGTTACGAAAATACGTTAATATTACGGATATAAATTATCCTTGACCTTTTGGAGAATATATTTTTCAATTTAAAATGATTACGAATCTTTTTACAAAATTTAAAGACATGATAATGTAATGACAAATTTATTAATAACTGAGTGATGCTTAAAAATTTGTCTCATAATTATTGCATTTTCATTTAGAGATTCTTGGGTCAATTTAAAGAATCAACTTTACTACAATATAAAAATTCAATAGAAAGTCATTTGTAACAACTTTCCAACTTTTAGCATAAATATCCTGGTAATTAAGTCTCAAATTAAATTTTCTGCTAAGCAGCAAAGTAACAAATAAACTTTATTAAAGTCCATTTAAAATTAACTAAAAAAATAAGATCTCGTTAAAAATTTTATTATGTCTACTTTTATTCTTGCAGTTCAATTTATTTACTTGCAGAGAAATTTATTTAGCAATTTTCAAAAGTAAACGATTTACTTGTTTAAAAATATTAAAGCTAATATATTGTAAATGTGATATGAGTTACAATATTCTTAATAACTTTAATTCTTGCTAATATTGCATGCTAAACTATGTCATCAATTTTTTTACTATACATGCAATTTAAGCACATACAAGAAAGGTCTCAATGTATATCAATGCATTTTGTCGATAGAAAGGTCTCGATATAATAAATTTCATCAGCGATCAGCTCCTTTAAGCAATCGATAAGTCGTCCCGAAGTCGACCTATACGATTCCTATCAATTTCCCACATTTACTCACCTCCAGGTTTATTCGAAACCGGAAGAGTTCGGAATAATTGCCAACGTCAGCAATACTTCTAGTAAAGTCGATCAAATAGCACGACGTGCTGATTTTAGAACCAATTTATTGATTAAATACTGTTACCGTAGTTAATTGTAAATTGACGATGTCTATTCTGTCGGCTTGCAACCTCTTTTCCATTTTAATGAAATATATCTAATAATATATATATTTCGTATAAATATGCTTTATCGTAGATTTAGAAAGCAAACCAAATTCTTTATTTATTAAAAATCTTTTATAAATCTATTTATAAATTCTAGTTATATTTTATAAATATATGTATAAAAATTTTTTCTAATATCAATAGAACTTTACGATTATATATATCTTTAAATTTTTCAAAGAAATAGAGTTTTTTTATAAAATCTTCAAATTTTTTAAATAAATTGTAAATTTGTTTTTTTTTTCAAACCCAATGGCAGTCGATGCGAATATTTAACATTGTATCTGTTTTACATTAAGGCAATAATAGTCAACAAATAGTAACGTTTTGTAGCTAATGCACGATCGTTCGATAAGTCGAAATGGCATTTGGCATTATCCCATAAAGAACGCCGAGTTTAATGCAGTCGTTTTCATAAAAAAATCTCTTTTTATCAAAACTTGTCATTCCAAAAATGTAATAAATTTTCGACGTTTTTTTTTTTTGCAAAACGCAATTTTTTTCTCAAATAGGATTAAATGATTTCTTTTCTATCTTGAATATTAACGTGCCATTCGCAACCTACATTTATATTTTACATCAAAACGGAAAGAATTTCTTTTGCCATTTGACGTATATACATATCTCTTTTTTCTGAACGTTATTTCAAACGCGCGCATTACAAACGCGTCACGCACTGGTAAGATGTAATTACCGACGCAACGGTGATTTCGCGTGCACACTAGAAAAGAAGTTTTTTTACACATCAGCTCGTATGCGAGCTAATGTACAGCTGAGGACCATGTATTAAGTTAAATAAACGTACCTTTAGACGCCTTTCACTTAAAACTTTTTTTATGAAGTAAGCTCCGAAAGAGCAGCATCCACAGTACTTTACAGGAGACATAAATTCGCGATCTCTCTTAAATGAACGTGAAGATTAGAGCTCCTCTTCGAGGGCCACTTCTTCATCTCAGTTGGTTTCTCGACTTCTTTCTATTTTTCTCGGTTACGTCGTAAAACGGCGATTTCATCGGTTAACCCAACAACAATGACGGTAGCGACAACGTTATCTGAAATGGGTTGTATATACACGATAGAACGGAACTGCTACGAATAATCCAACGAAAATATACTTGATATCACGAACAAGATGATAAAATAAAAGATCCGGATTTTTATAGTGATAAAACTAGAGAGGAATTATGTCATTTATATATAAAAAATATTTTCGAACCCTTATTATTCTGTTTTAAAATTAACTATATTTTTTTAAAAGACAATTGTAATATAAAACTTGAAGTTTTTGATACATATTTAAAAAACTTGGATATGTCTTTTTTAGAAATCTATTCTGTATTATTATAATTTAAATATCCTTCTTAAAAACTATTTAGAATAATCTTTTAGAAAGTATTTTAATCACACACGTTCCTTCTATGCGTCGCATAGAAGTGTAATCCATATAGCTAATGTGTAATCCATAAGTTAATTTTAATAATTGTGTTGCAGCGGATGTTGCAGATCTATGAACTAGTTGATTACCGTTAATGGTTGATCGTCCCGATTAGTAGAATTGCTAACGTAATACTTTCTTGCGAGAAATCAAGTACAAGCATGCGAAGTATGACTCCCAGGCATTTCCTCCTCATGTGTGTTAATGATTGACTCTTTGAGTCATTACAACCTTCCGCTTGCGGGAACCGTGAACGGCAGGAAGTGCATTCCAGCTATATTTCAAATTAAATCCAAAGTTTTATCCAAATATTTGTATATTTAAAGTATGTTTCTCAAGAGAAATGATAAAAGTTTGCTCAATCTTCGACTATATAATTAAAATCTTTAAATTATAATTTTTTTAATATTCAATATTTCTTTCTCAGAGGATTAAATTATTCTCCCTGGGAAATCTTCCAAAAGATTTGCATTTTTAAGGCTGCTCCAGACATGCGGCTAACATTAACATTAATATTACATATACATATGAGATGGACAATTATCCATATAAATTTAAGCCAATATTTAGCGAATGTAAAATTGACATACATTAGCGTCGCCTTTATCATTTACATGTACATTTACAGTGTACACAACGAACTCAGGCACAATTTCGCTTTCGCCAGAACAAATCGCAATTTGCGCGCGCACGCGGTTCATCGATGAATTAATCAGACTTTTATATTATCGATGCTTTCATTCTTCTACAGCGACTGCCGTTGATTCTCTTATGTCGAAAATTAAAACTTTCCGCTTGTAGACACAACAACCACGATACGAGCCCGGTGTTTCGATCCAGCTCCGTTCTCTGGATTCGTGGAGGCTCACGATGCACGTGCATGCATGCCGGTCGCATTAATAATACGATTATGCAATAAGCCTCGTATACGATGGTTATTAGTGATTCGGACTTCGGATATGTAGCTATGAAACGTGTTCTATAGACATAACACATAAGCTCGCCTGAACGCGAATACAACTTGCACTCTGCAATCACTGCAGAAGCTGAAAGACGGAATTAGTATTAATTATTTGAGATACGGAGAGGCAATTTATACGTGTATAAAGTTTATACAGATTATCTTGCTTTTACCAGATCAACTGCAATTTTTTCCTTACAAAAATATTGAGAGATATCATTATTTGTTGCTAAAAAAAATTTGTCATAATTTCCAACATAAATATTTTTATTACGATATTCATCTGAGATCAAAATTTTGTAAAGATAAAAAATTGAAAAAAAAGAATAAAATTGAATGTGTCCTCATATAATAGCTTTATTTATATAAAGCTTTTTTTAAATTAAAAAATATTCTAAAAACTATAAACTTCGATAATTTTACGATAGTGGATTTTAATTTTAACAAATTTATCATTTAAATATGATTTTACAAAATTAAGTATATTTAATTAAAGCAAAGTTTGCATTATTTTATTATATTATATGGTACCAGATATCTACCAAATTCTCCATTTTGCACAAAGCCATATGAATTGCAAACATGTTCAGATGCAGATATTCTGTGAGAGACGTTATCGCTGTAAAACATCACTCGGTCGAAATTCAAACATGAATAGAAATTTTATTTTAGCATACAGTGAAAAATTTTCACTTCGCGCTAAAAGCTGGTGCGACCTTTCAATTTACATAATCAAAAATCGTTATAAGAAAGAACTAAGAGTGTAAAATAAATTAGATATACAAATGCTTTACGGATCGAATATGTTCTGATAAATGTACACATTCTACGACATACATAAAAGTTACGCGCGAGTTGGGATATGCGATATTATCTTTGCGAAAACGCATCGTTCGTTCAAAACATCCTCATACAAACACACACATACGACAGTTGAAAATAGAATCAAACTTCCAGCCAAAACCGTGGATGCAATTTCGTGATATGCATTGCAAACCGTTAAAAACCGCTGTGAAGCAAAAAGAGAAAAATTCAATCTCCCGAAACTTATAACTATTAACTAGCTAACGATCAGTATCACTTTAACAATTATTTTACGATTGCAGGTGAGGAAGTGGTGACGGTGCCGTCTACCAGCAACGGTCAGGAGAGCTGGAAAGCGCAGAGATTGTCCATAAACAGCGAATCGCCGCAATCGAGCCATCGTCGCCGTAGCTGCCGGCCTCAATTGCAACCAGTCGTTTCCGGCGGTAAAAGGAATCGACCACCCCCGCCGCCGCAGTCGATATCCTACAAAGTCAATGCCAAGGATGGAATCGACAGATACTTCGACTGGCCGAACAAAGAGAACACGCCCGGAAATGCCGTGAATTGTTGCGAGGACGACCAAACGAACCAAATCCAGGCAACCGAGGAAGCGATAATGGGTTCGAACCTGAGCAGACATAACGGAAAAGGCCTTACTGGTCGGCGCACTCAATCTTCCGGAAACTTGTGCGACCCCAAGGGAAAACTCAACAGTATGGGGAAGATATTAGTGCCCTGCTCCAGCGCGCAAAGAGAAAGGTTAGTCATTTATAATTATTATCTCTTTCATTACTGAAAATAATATATCTTACATTCATTTTAATACATTGACTGTCATGGTGCTCACCGATGATCATCGTTGCGACAAGCGTCTTTCAATTGCCGCAGTTACTAATGATCAGTACTATTTAAAATGCTTGTAAAAAAATTAATGTCATCTAGTATAAAAATTTTAATGACATAAAAAGTTAGATAACATTAAAGTAAAAGGTGATAAAGTAAAAAATGCTATTCAACATATTATCTATAGTCTATCACAGAATAATTTATCATTTTATCATTTTATTATTTTATTCAACATTGAAATATACTTGCTTATAATAATGAAACTTCTATTCTATACGATAAAACAAGATTCGCTGGATAAACAACGTGTTAATTTAAATTGAAAGTTTTTATCTTTAATTGAGCAAAAAAAAAGAAATTTTAACATGTTTAACATGTTTATTCTCATTAAACTATTTTTATATGATCTATTTGTAACATCTGATATTAACATTTAATTACGTAATTGTTTTTATAAAGATTGAAAAAGTAATTTCTTTTTGTTGAAGTTTTTTTAAGAAAAATGTAAAGAGAGAAGTATGTACATAAAATTAGATTGCAATTTGATTAAAAGTATAAAATTAAAGTTATTGGAAAATTACATAAACATGAAGTTGGCACGATACTTCGTTGCTACGAAGACGGAATTAAATATTGTGAAACATTATTACACGAGAAAAAGGATGTAATCACGCTTCTCTTGCGACAGATTCTTTATACCTAATCTTGTAGACACTGTTAATTTTTGAACGGCACGAAAAACAATTGAAATGCTACAGGGAATTATTAGTTATGTTATAACTTGCAGAGGGAAAGGTCAATTCACGATCGATACTCGTCTGATACTTTTAAAACACTAATCGCTCTAATAGTTTGCTGAACACAAATTTATCTGGGGATTATAAACATATTCAGGATCAATGGATTATAAACATAATTAGGCTACATGAATTGGAAATATGCAGTTTAAATTCAAGTATGATTATATATATATACATATATGTACACGTATTGAATTTATTACAATTAAATTGAACGCAATTATATTATTATATCATTGAATGATAGATATCTAAAATAACGCTATTCTCTTTATGCTCTGTTATATGCATTGTTTTCAATGGAATTATTTTGATTACCTATTACCAAAGAAAATTTAATTAAAATGATGAAATATTTTTTTTCCATTTTTTAAAATTTTATTATTTAATTCATTAAGTAACATTTGTGCACAGCATTCATGTAATGCTTGTCAAAATATATAAAGAAGGGAGCTCATTCACTATCGGTGTGAACTGTTCTTTACCCACGATCTCCGCGGAACGATAAGACATTAACTCTCTTCACTTTAACTCTTTGCTCACAAACCTTTTGTATCTGTTGAAAAAAAGATTTACTTAACACGCATCTTTTCATAAAGAAATTACTAAATATTTCATTTTATTTTTTTTTTAATTGACATCTCAATCATTATTTTAAAATCTTTCCATTTTTTTCCTTTTTTTTTATCATTTCTTTTTAAGAATTGTAAGTGACAAATAAATGTTTTTTGACTGAATGAGAAACTGAAAACCATTTTGAAAAATATCATTAATAATAAGAAAAGAAATAATATTAATAAAAGAAATAATATTATTAATATTGAATATTACTTCTTTTCTTATTATTAACGATATTTTTCAAGATGGTTTTCAATTTCTCATTCAGTCAAAAAACATTTAAAAACATTTTTAAAAATGTCGTTAATAATAAGAAAAGAAGTCATATTGAATATTATTTCTTTTCTTATTATTAACGATAATTATTAACGACGTTGTTGGTCTTTTAACAGAGCAAGGATATTTAGAATCAAATAAATTAATATCATCGAACTGTCAATCAAAAAGGATTATCATGACATTCATAGTTATTAGCAGAACTAACTCATTGATCGACAGTTTCATGGTATTAATTCGTATGATAGCTTTTGAATACCCCAAAGATTACTTGAGTTAAATGAATCATTAATAAAGGGTAAAGTAAATTCGTATAAAAAGAATTATTTTCGTGAAAAATTAGCATAACGAAATCGACTAAGATTGATAATGAATCGACCAATAGATTCTTCTCTTGCAAGATCGTCTTCTTAATTATTCCGTTGAGGATTGCAAGGCAATATCTCCTTATAATTCATGAATGGCTATATTTAGCCACGAATAGGATTATTTGCCAAGTGATAAAGCTCTCTAATTCGGAAGCACATGTTAATTAAATCTAGAGAGCAGGCAAGATGTCGCAAGAAAATCGTTTGTAAGGTAGAAAGACATGCAAAATCCTTACTTCGAAAAATCTTAAAATCCTACAACATGAAGTTGTTCGTGTTGTGTACTGACATACACAACATCCTAAGCTGCATAAGACGATTAAGCAATAATAAGGTTGTCATGAAAATATGACGCTATGTACATCAAATATTTTACTCCTGTTCACCTAACCAGCTAAATGGAGTAAGCCGCTGACTGTGCATTCGACCAAGATCGTTAATCCGAAGGTGAATTATATTCGACGTTGATAACGGTGATAAGTGACGATGATAAATTGGCAGAAAATGAACCTGCCGCGCACACCTGCTTGCGTCCTGTTATTAAATTAATAATTATTTGTGTCTTGTATGTTCGTCATAATAATGAACTAGGTAAGATGAAACCACGACTGATGATAATCTTGCTATAACCGGTTGATCGCGGTATGCCATCTAAAAACTATTAGTGAATCCGTCAAGGACAGACGCCTCGTTAATATAACTTTAATAAGTCCTCTGAAACTCTCAGCCATTTTTCATAATATAAGGTCGACATTTCGTGATATTTGATTTAATACCTGCGCTGTATCTCAATTAAGCTTTTACATATTTTATTAACATTTTACTATGCTGAAGACAACATGAGCAAAAAACTGTTGCATTTTAATTAATTTATTTTTTTATACAAATATATAAATGTATATTTTGAACGTGAAATAAATTGTACAGAATTAATGAATAATAATATATTTTGTTAGAAATACTTTTAATTGTGATTATACAGCTTTGCTTAAAATGTCTACATTCGTGTCGCTTTGTTAAATTTCGTCTCCGACGACAATTGAATTAAACAAGATGTTTAAAGTATAAATGGTAGCGCTTTTAAAGTAAACGGAGAAAACTGAGAAACTTTACTGATGCGGAAGTCTTGCGTCTTGCAGCGACGTGCAAAACAGGGAATCCACTTGCATTAGTGTCTCCTAGGTGCATAGTTCTCTCTCACGGCAATCTTACAATGGGGTTAGCAGCAGCACTTCCGGTAGTAACAAGTTGCCGGCCGTGAGATAATTTAAAGTACCTTTAAGGTCGACCAGTCTCTGAACCAGGGCAGCTTCCATTAAACCCTCGTTTACGCGACGCGGTGCTGGAAGGAATAAGGATACGTGAACTAAAAGAGCAGTCTCGGGAAGAGAATATTAAAAGGCGGCCTTGCGCTTCCTGATCTCATTTGCGTAAGTGCTGTTGTCTAACCCAGCAGTGACAATACCAGTAATACGCATAAGCAGAATTGTAGCTCCGTTTGTGTTACTTGTTTACTTAAGCCTTGAAATATCTCAGACCACATTTTACTTACATTACCGCAAAAAGTCATTTCTTTCTCTATGGATATAAAAAGACGTTTTAATTAAAAGAAAATCTTGCAGCTAGTTGCTATCATATTTTATATAATATCAACTTACTACCGTAATATTACGCTCTACTTTTGTATTTGTTTATTTAATGTTAGATAGTAATTTCATTTCCTATAAGAAGACATATTCTTACAGATTTTTATGTTTTTATTACATTCAAAATAAGAAAATAAAAAAGTTGATCCTCTATAATGAGGACGGCGAAAGAATTTAGTGAAAGGTTGTACAATATCACGAGTCTATAACGGGATTTTCTGAATTTTAATATTGAGTTATTTTATTTTGCGTTTCTTGTCACGTTTATGGTTGTCAAGAGTTGTACTATGAGACTGTTATTTGTATCATTGCTCTATGACCGGATAAAATTTTTAAGCTCTATACCGAGGTATCCACAACGCAAGAGGTCGAAGTAAGTGGAAAGACCGGTGAAAGGTCAGATGTTCTGCGCGCTTGTGCGCTTATGCATGCCACGGAGGTTTGCGCAGGCAGGCATTCGCCTATCCACCGGGCGTGAAAGCGGACTACAGTGGATGATGTCACGTACGAATTATTAGTAAAGTTTCCTATACCGTTCTCGGTACGGTCCGTTGTCACGTAGGGTGTTTTACGAGACGCATGCAAACACGATCGCCGAGTAAATACGAAACGTTGTTACATATTGTGACATTATGACAATTATGTTATGCTAACTTGTTTTCCAACAATCTTAGAATGACGTAACATAATAGCAAAGAATAAATAGATAGAGCCACACACATACAAACTTTTATTATTACAAAAGCATTTTCTTCTTGTCAAAGTACTTAAAAGAAAGAAAATATTGGTACTGCAATATCTTTTTTAATATATAAAAGAAGAAAAGTGGAATTGTATATCATGTAGCGTTTAAGAGCAAGTTGAATTCAACTTTGTCATTGTTTTCAATATGATTGAATATAAGACTGTGTGTGATATTTATATCGAAAATACACGCGGCAAGCTTATTTTATTGATAATTCGCGAGCAAACCGAGATGTCTTAGGATTATCATCTACGGTACTATTTCGATTCCGATGCGCTCGATTTCATCTTGTTCGAGTGTCACGTATTACATAGCACGCGAACGTGCTGTCACGGCGGAGTTCTTTCTATCGCATCTAACCTCATATATCGCTTTTAAATGCTTTTATTTCATTTTATTTTTGTTCACCTTCGTTCGCGTTCACGTTGCAGGCGTAGCAATGGCGTTTAAACTGCAGGAGTGTGTTCTCTCACGCACGCCGCGCGAATTTACACTCGAGTAATATTTCGCGCGTTATATATATATATATATA
>NW_017259490.1:1940333-1941199 GCF_001594045.1 Atta colombica
CGAACAGCGGATTATGTAAATTGCCGTAAAGTATTTTTTCTGATTTTGATTTTCTAACAGCAGTTTATTACGCGAAACGCGTGCTTTCGTCTTGCAAACTTCCCGACACTTTTATTTTCCTTTATACTTGGAATAAAGGGAAAAATAAACGAGTTACGTAAACAATCTAACGTGTAAAATACATTACGAAATAACATTTCCAAAGGAAGTTTATTCTGCAGAATATCTTACTAATATAAATCATGCATATTTATAATTTCTTGCTAATTATCGTTAATTTTCGTGACTTATTTGGGGATTTGAATAAATAAATCGATATATAAAATTTCAAAAATTCTATAAGTAAAAAAATCTATCTTACTTATTTTTAAAAACTAACTTTAAAAATATTAACTTATGGTGTTCTGATGAAATAAATGAGCATTTTTATACACAAGAATATTTTTTAATTAGGAAATTCCGTAAATATAAAGACAGACTTTTGAAGATGTTTTTTCATGATGTTTACTGCCTAAAGAAACCAGAAAAATCTAAAATTTTCGGAGAATTTCTTTTTTATCCTGAAAATATCATGAATTTTTATAGAATTTATCTCAAAAAAGTTTGGAATTTACTTTCAAAAATAAATTCTGTCTCTTTCTGAAAATATTTCTTTCTTTAATCATTTTTTAATCATTTGTTTCTTTAAGCATTTTTTCCGATAATATAAAATATTGACAATCAATGAACAACCAGTACAACATATTCGTATATATTCATATATATTCTAGTATGTTTCACGAATTCTTATGAAAAAAGAATCAGGATGATAATACAAGACAATACCCATCAAAATAGAATAGCTGAAATATATATATATATATATA
>NW_017259490.1:1941299-1950830 GCF_001594045.1 Atta colombica
CAGTGAATTTTCTCTATACTATCTTATAAATTTCGCGGCTTCAATTGTAGAAAATGATAAATATATTGTTTCATGGAATCCCCATCTCTTGTTAATTTTCAATATATATATAATTTGTTTTCGTTGCGTTCAATTTATTTCAAAATTACATTAAAAAGTCTCTAATCTTATCTAGAATTTTGAATAAAAATATCTAGAAAATCCGGGAAAGAATTTTTTACAAAATTTCAATAAACGCTCTATTTATTGAAAATTTGTATCTACCTTCGTTGATTCTGAATTCCCTCATCTCAATTTCAACAAAATTTGATTTGTGGGATTTCTGAAATAATCAACCGAATCTAATCGTCCAACAATTTGTTCTTCCTATACAGGTATAAATTTTGTGGTTCACTTCCAAACCACTTGGACGATAAAGATGCGCTGGATGACGATCGAGGGGATAATAATAACATCTCGTCAGAAAATGTTGGCGGAAATTTCGGCGGCACGTTACCACACAAGAAACGCTCGTTAGGAGTGCACTTCTCGGACAGCGGACCGACCGGCACTTTGGATCTCGTTAAACATCGATCGCAGGACTCTTTGGATGAGAACGATCCTTGGAGGTACGTGATAACCAAGAACAAGAATAATGTAATAATTATTCATTTCATATTACAGAGAAATACGATGCGCATTAACGTTTGACATGTAGCCTCTGTTAGAATAATTAATTATCCTTAATAAATTCCTGAAATTTATCGCTCTTCATTTATGCACGCGATTCCGCATGCAAATTTCATCGCGAGACTGTCGGAGATCGACGCGGACAGAGGCATGACAATTTGGAGAATTCCAGGAATGTCCCTTTAGACTTCAATCTCCGTCGATCGATCGATCGATCGATCGCGCATACTTTCATATCAAATGCGAATCCTCGAAAGTTTTAACTTCGAACCTGACATATTTTTCGCGCGCGCAATGAACTTCCCGCATTTTAAAGTCGAGGAAATAATTCTCCCATCGAACCTCGGCACGAAATGGATCCCGCTTCCGGTGAACGCGAGCAAATCTTTCCCCGGTGGAAGATTAACCGCGATTCCGATCTGATTCTAGGTATCAACAAAGTGACCTCGACCTCGTGCGAACCCGTCATGGTAACTTCGATTCGGTCAAGAGAAATCGCAGCGCTGACACTGTGCTAGTCGACTCTGGCAGAAGATACGGAGGTCGCAGTGTGTCCTCGGAAGACAGATGCCACCGAAACTCGGACCTCGACCTAGTCGGCACGTTGCCGAAGCGCAAGCAGGACGCTAGAAACAGCAGCGGCAGGAGTCTGCAATCGAACTCATCGTCCTCACAGCCGTGCATAATGAACGCCACCACCGACGTCAATGACGAGTTGCTGATGAAGATGGTGCATAAGCCCGATTGTGAACTCCTTAAGCATCGTCAGCAGCTTGGCAAATGTGTCGATTTAAAGCTGAGCAAACTAAGCGGCGAGCCACAAGATCAGGGATACGCGTCTGAGCGTTCGCCCGAGGACGAGCATCCACCGTCGTTACCAGGCCAGCCGTTTCCAAATGTGACACTTGGTAAGTGACTCATCGTGTCTTATTCGTGTAGCTCTTTTCATTATAAAAAAAAAATCATGTGATGATATTCTCGTACTAGATACAGATCTTTTTTCCACGTTCTATACGACGTGGATTAAAACGTGAGTGCCTTTTCCCTGTGAAAAAGTATCCATTATCCGACACATAATTAACGCGCAATTAATATTCACTTGCGCATAATCAGCTTATTGTTAGCAAGCGATATTCACCGCGAATACTTAACGTCGTCCAATCGTGTGAGATATTCGTTCGCATGAAAGAACGATTCGTCCGAGGGAAACCTGAGGGAGGATAGGTACGTGTGAAAATGCGATCGCGCTTACACGAGCCTGACGTAACAGGATTTCGAAAGATATTAGGGAGGATGGATTATACATGAGTAAAAACTTCCTTATTTTGCTTTCGCGAATCTTATTCTATTGAGGATGAACTACCTGTATTCCCACGTGCGCGAGAAACTGTCACAAATTTTCCGAAGGTCATTCTTCGCTACCGTGATAAATACAAACGGCCTTACCATGTGCAGTAACAAGCAGCTGATAAAGATGAATGGCTCGAAGAGATGACAGATGAATGAAAATCACGCTAGCCATGTAAATGGTCGATTAGCTGACAAGATTAGTCAATTTCATATATAAGACTCAGTTTTCATTCAGCTTTTTCCATTAATTTATTCCTTGGCTTTCTCAATCGTTATCTCTAAATAATGTAAACGTATAATGATTGAAATTTTTTACTTAATTTGCGTATATTAACTATACTTTTAAATTTACACAAAAAAACAGATTATACGAATATGAACCTAATGTACTAACATTCTCAAATTGTTAAGAAATTAATCTTGCACAAGTTTTGCATAATAGATTATATGATGTAAAATACTCGTTTGATTATTACGCACGACAATATTTTTACGAGTTCCATGAACTTAATGATACGATAGTGCTTCGTAACTTATAGGTTTTTAACATAACTTAGTTCATTGATATGTGATTAGATTAATTAATCATTCCTCATAAATTATTACTCGTCGCGCGTGAAGGAATAAATAATAATTTTCCATCGACAACGTATAACATGATTATAATATGCGTAATTTTAATAATTGTAATTTTCCTTGACTTGTCGACAAACCAACGAAAAATTTTGTTGCTTCAACTCGCCCATAATTTAGGCAAAACGTTTACACGATTACATTAATTAGAATTCTCGTGATTGCACCAGACTCTAAGAATCCTGTCAAATTCAGACAAATCTACATAATTTTACATATAACATATGTCGAAATGGCTTCTGAGCCAATTGTTCATGTTTGAAAGTACTCTCTCTCACAATCAGAAAGAGAGAGAGAGAGAGAGAAAGAGAGAGAGAGAGAGAGAGAGAGAGAGAGAGAGAGAGAGAGAGAACCTTGGAATAGATAATGCATCATTTACTTTCGGCGTCAATTTTTGAATGATTTGATCGATAGTCACGCGAACACTTTGCCATTCGCACGCTTTACACGAATGTGTCTATATCGTAGCGCGCATGAAATCTACATATTTTCAATTTCAATCTCATGCATTTGGAAGGAGCTGTTCACCAAGCAACGCCACTGACGAATGGGCGAAATTATTTTCGCGTGTTACTTTCCGTACCGTTGTTGTCGCGGCAATTCAGGAGGCAAGCTCTTCAAGTTTTAATAAATCAAAAACATAAAACTACTACTTTTTTATTCACAATTTACTTAAAATATTAAAAAAATGCTTTTCATTTTACATTTGCTTTGGCATATCAATTAACAGCAATTATTATTTCCATGAATCGTTTTTAACATGCAAATTTAACAATAAATATTATTTTTATGTACTATTTTTTAGATAACTTGTTTATACATATCAATATTGTACCAATTACCAAATGGACTAGAAAAAAATTCATATTTAGTATTTCATGCAGGAACAACTGAATTGAAGAGACTGAAATGAAAACGTGAAAATATCATGACGCAAATTCGAGCAAGCCATTCCAGCTTTCGACACGACAAAAAAATTCCATTTATCCCACTGAATATACTTCGGTGATATGATGACACGCGTCCTTAGGACATTAATGGTACGATTTAACAACACACCGTTGTTCATTGCGCCTGACGGGCAAGTTTCGTGGCGTAGTTATTACCCTTCCACCCACGCATAACGCTTGCGTGTATATTCTAGGACAGCGGTTCTCAAGATCGAAGCTGTACTCTACTACGCTTGCAAAAATTATTTATCGCGTCATATTTTATCATTATAATTCGCGTTACGCGTTATATCTTGTTCGCTATACGGGAGGAATAATTTTCTTGAAATATCTAAAAATTTAGCTAGATACAGATTTGAAAATTATTTTGTTGGACCATAAAAATAAATATGTTGGAAATTCGAACGTGATAAGCAATGCTGCAAAAAGTTTTATTATTATAACAATCAATTTCACCGTTCTACATAATTATTTTGATGATCCAAAACAAAATTATTTTCAGATCTAGATCTTAAATTTTTTATAAATATATATTTTTCAGTAAAATTGTTCTTTTCGTGTACTTTACTCTATTAAAGATTTCATTTCATCAAGGATTTCGCTGTTTATCGTTTGATAAATGATTGATATTGCTATTTCCATTGAGCGATTTTTCCAAAATGCGTAGAGAAGTGCAGACTATTCCTGCAATGCGTTCATACCATTGATAATTCCACGGTTTGAGTTTACGCGAGCGCTTAACGAGTAATTCTGTTACTATGACTTTACGAGAGAATTTGGGATCAACTGAAGAGCTCGGAGGATCTCGTGAGTCGCAAGTTGATGATATAACCTTACTGGAATCGTCGGCGCTTTCGCACGTTCCGGACATATACGGTGGCAGCGAATCAACCCAGTTTGAGAGACCCTGACCCAGAATATATACGCGGCCCTTTGTGAACAACTATGGCAGCGTGCGCTTTGTGCGGACTGGTATTTGCGACGGGATCCAGCCGGCTTCGAAATTACGGGGTTACCGGTAATATATTGTCCAAATGCGCGCAGCGTGTCGGTGAGAATGTTAAAAATCGATGTGCGATAATTAAAAATGCGGTCGGAGCGTATGCTATTTTAAATTAAACCCTGAAGTGCCTCAGTTACTTTATTACCTAAACCCTTCCTGGTCTATTAATCGAAGAGCGACGCTTAATGAAACATTTTTATCTTGCAGGCGAAATATGTACATAATAAATAGAAAACGCACGTTTTTAAAGTACCACTTATCTTTCATCGCGTATATCTTGCGCGGAGGATGAGAATATTTAACTATGTTATATACGCAAACACCTCACCGCGTTAACCATTACTTAGGCGAACATGGCTGAACTTGCGAAACTAATAAACAACTATCTAGCATTATACGATGCCCGTTATACACGAGCGTTCGATCCATCCATTTGCTTTTCGGGTTAACAACGCTACGAAGAGTAAAGTAAACTTGCCAAATCAATAAACAGTCGAGACGTTGCGATCCTTGTTATGCAGTTCTCACGTTTCTGCGATATGGATTGTTTATGTTTGTCATTGTGTCATAATAGAATTGTGCACTCAGGCGAGAAATATTCCGTTCACGTAATGATTGGGGACTTGATTCAGGATTCTCCTCCTAATTCGAATACGAATGTCTATGACAGAACATTGGCTTGAATCTCGAGACGACTGAGCGATTCAAATCTTGACAAGCTATCCGCATCCTGATACTTGCACGGAATAAATTATGTAATTCAAATCACATATATGATTAATACTTCTAAAAATAAAGTATTCTTATTGATATTTTAGTGTTTTAAACGCAAACATATAGTGTTTCGTTTATTGAAAATGTTTAAAATTAAACATATTTAAGAATTTAAAAAATGAAGACAAAAATAAAACATTTTAATATTTTAAAATTAAACACTTCTTTTATGAATACGCTCTCCTTTGCGTGTTATTTTCATTGATTGAATAAACTTTGACTTTGATCGGATGGGTGTATTGAAATGAATGAAGACTGTCATAGATACAGAACCATCGCCGAGAAAATTGGTAGTAAATCTTGACGTGGATCGATGATAACGACGAAGGTTACGAGCCGTCTGAATACGTATCTAATTTCTCAACTGCTAGATTTCATTCCTCTCATAATCTAAGAGTTAAGAGGATTTATTCTGGATTGCTCCGACCTGCCAATAAAAATAATCTCAAAACTATTGGATATCTTATATACAGGAGAAACTGGTAATCGAAAATTATGATTTCCACGAAATATGTCGAAGTCGAGTATCATCGAGCAAGTAGTTTTCAACCGTGCCGCTATCATTTCAAATTTGCACATCTCGCGAAAAAGAGAGACTGATTATTTATTGCAAACGCCATTCAATCCGCAAACGATCTCTCTCGCCCAGTTTGGTACTGCCTTCTTTTGCTGACATTGTAGGTTTTCTAAGTCAAGATTGTGCGCTATTGATCGTGCGGCCATTGCACGACCACTCTCGCCTTATTCCGCCGATCTGGGTCACTTCGTACGTTCTATGCATTTCACCTATTGACCCATTTGTATGGTCGCGGGCTGCTGGGATGTTATCGAAGGGTAGAAGGAGGAAATGGTTAACTATATATTATTTCATGGTTTTGGCGCGGAATTCGGATTCTCTACACGGATTACAAGGTCAAATATCACAGACCGCCAGTATCACAGTGAGTTAATTTCGGTACTCCTGACACAATGTTGCACTGATGACCAACTGACCTTAATGCGAAGGCCGTGAGATGGACAGTATTTTCGGCATCCTGGATGTCTTTCTTAATTCGGAACAATATGCGCGACCGTGATCGTTCATTGAAAGAAAATATAACCAGAAACTGTTTCAATATTCATCGGTCTAAAATTATTTTTAGATGTTAAATTATTTTAGATGTTAAATTATTACTTGTATACTGTACTATATTTTGTTGTATATATTTTTTAAAAAGTATTTGATGTATGCTAATGTATAATTAGAGAAATATTGATGATTGTAAAGTACACAGTCATTGTATGAACAATATTCCTGCCTCTTTAAACAAACTACCTTCCATATGTTTCTTTGAGAATACATACAATATATAAAATATGATAAAAATAAGATAATAACAAATTTAATATATATAAAATACAAAAATAAATATTAAAAGACAACATCTGAAACAAGATTTATTTATTTAATAATTATTTTTAAACAACATGTTGTGATATGTGTGTATTATGACGAGAAGTAAGTTATAATATATATCATACCCCTATAACCCGGTTTCACTCTACTTTTTGTTTTATCTTTCTCCTTATTTCTATATATAGGGGAAGTAATTTACTTTTTATGATTTATATATATGTATTTATCTTATTTATTACACTGAGGAACAAGATTTCTATTTTGAATAAATCTAAATGAGAATAATATTCTTATATACTTTTAGATTATATTACTGAAAAGAAGATAAAAAGTTTTATCACAGATTTTATACAGATTTTGAGAAAAATGGAATCAAAAAGATAAAACGATGATTTTGAAGGTTTTTATGACGTTGCAGAATTGACAGCAATTTTTTAATATAAATTTAGTTAATGCTATGTGAAAGTATCAACTTTTATTACTAGTTTTAAAATGTATTTTATTTTATTTTAATACGATTTTTTATTTTTGAGATATAGCAATTTGAAATTTTTTATTTAAAGTGAATAATTTTATAACACAGAAGTCATATATTTACACCGCGTACATATATTTTTCCCTGAAAATGTTATTTCCGTTGACTACGAAAAGATTCAAATAGTACTTTACAATCACGGATTATTCGGCGGGTATTGAAAAGTTTCAAAGTCTAAATAGGATTGGTCCGCGCTGATTCTATTTTCTTCGTGCTGAAATTTATTTTACAGCTCGTTCAAATTCACTAAAATATTACAACGGTTTATTTCCGAGGGAGATGCGTGCGATCATTACATTTACAATTGATTTCCCTTACGCTGGGAAATTGAGAAATGAAGTGGAAAATGAAAGGAAAAGTAGAGTGGAAAAGGGGTTACTGGCATGTAATATTCCAATATGTATTATAACTTATCCTCGTTATTATAATAATGCACACATATAAAATTATTTAAAAATATTTATTTATAATTTTATGTTACTTAATAAACATTAATAATAATTTTTAAATAAATAAACTTTATTTGAAAAACTTTCTCTTTTAATATTTAGTATATTAATAATTTTATATTATTTGATTCGTTATTTTATCTTTATTACATTTTATTATGTTTTTAAAAATATGAAATATAAACCACTTTGAGAGATAAAAATATTGATTCTACAAAAAAGGAAAGCTAAAATATAAGATTTGTTATATTGTACATATAAGATTTCTTTCAAATATAACTTTATACATAATAAATTTATAATTGTGTGTCATTAGAGAATTGCAAAGAAATGGCGTGTGTAAAATATCGCCATAGAATCTCCACGGGATCCGCAGCTTCTATATGCTTTTATATGTAATTCCTGTTCGCTGTTCGAAGGTAATGATCCTGGAAATTGAAATCCTAGGAGAACACTTTCGAGCAAAAGGCCGCAATGGAAACTTTCCCGGCCTGTTCGATCGCAATACATTCAAAAAGGAAGAGAACTTTACGTTCGTTCTTGCAACTTCCGCACATTGTACGCCCCTAATTGGTCTAATAATTCCCCTGATAAAAACAAAGAAAATTCGTAGCGCGTTGAATGCTAATGAACGAGTAGAAAGAAAAACGACTCGTTTTCCGAAGAATGGTTAAACGTCGCGATCTTCTCTCGCCTTCGTTTATTCACAGACAGAAAGATTTACGGTAAAAAAATAATTTTTTTTCATTTCCAACCGCGCGTTAAATCCTTAAAAGCAGCTTTGTATGTAAATCACCGCATATTACGCAATAATTCACAAACATAAGTATTTGCATATGAAAAGCTAATTATTTTTCAATGTAGTTACAAAAGAAAACAACTAAAACTGGCAGGTATTATGTTGCAATGTAAGATTTTCCATATTTTACAAAAAAGATACAAAAAAGGTACACTAAGATAAAAGAATTTAAACGAAGAGATTGAGATTTTCAACTTCTTTCATGTTAATCGATCATCCTTTATTACGATCCATCAATTCCAATGAACAATAGAAAAACATCGAGACTTAAATCTCATCCAGACTTGGCTCCATCCCCGGCACGAAGGTAATTTCCGATCGACGACCCTTGCTTCGTTCCTGCGCGTGCAGGCGGGGATCGCAATTCGTCAGGAAATCCGCCGCCAACTCGGAGGTACGTCGCGTGGCGTGTCATGGCATATACCTGCTATATTACGTGGCCAGCCCGTAACATGCCGCAGCATGAATAATTTCGCCAACCGATTGCCTAGCTAATACAATGACTCTCGCCGGATGTGCTACACGGTAGAGAAATTTTGGTTCTTCGACTCGACGGGGGGGTTGGTATGCGCCGAGTCAACCGCACTGAACCGGCTACCGGGTAATTCCCAACAAGTTGTTGTTATACTAGGATAGCACTAGAGCTGGCCACAAAGATTAAGCAAACGATAAGAGAGAAAGAGAGAGAGAGAGAGAGAGAGAGAGAGAGAGAGAGAGAGACGCATTAATGCAATCGGTATTAGCAATTCTATGTATTTTAAACCGAATGAATTATTAAAAAGTTAAGAGATGTGAAAATTTGTGTGATAATATATTAAATGGAGAAATCAGCTAAGCGGTCATTGAAAGAATAATCGATTTGGATAGGAAAAGTAATCGATATTATTGCATGCAATTATGTATATTTGATATAAATTTGGATAAATAGTAAATTGTTTAAAGATAAAGTATGAAAATTAACGCATTTTGTCTA